>NW_028225130.1:0-95000 GCF_056783735.1 Eptatretus burgeri | reverse complement strand
ACGGCCTGTGTGGTTGTTGTTTCTGGCTTGCGGTTTGAAAGTTTTTTTTTTTTTTGCACGTAAGGCCACGCACGTACGGGCACGTATGAGTGTATATAAATGGTAGCAGGAGGAATTTCTTTGGAAAGTGAGGATTGAACAGAGTTGTTTGGTCTGTGGATGTGTAGGACGCGTCTTGATGTAAATGAAGTCGGGAAAATGTGAGCTCAAGTGTTGCGTGTCGCCACACGTGGGGGATAGGGAGAGGAGGGGAAGAGAGGTGAAAATTAGATTGGGATTAAGGATAATTTTCCTCAGTATATGATTGCCCCCAGTATGTGATTGCCCCCAGTGAGCCATGTTTTTGCATTTGAAAGGCAGCCATGAAGGAGTTACGTTTTTTAACAACAACAACAACACCGACGAAAACCGAACAAAGCATGCTGATCAGGCAGAAGCCCCGCCTTCCCGGTTTTTGTGCCAGCAAGCCACGCCCAGAGGTGGAAGAAGCGAATGCACGTTGGGCGTGACGTGAGAATTAAGAGGTTTGGTTGTTGGTTGAGATGGTTCAGTTCGATTTAACAGTAAAGGACGCACGCGGTCGAGAGACGAGAAAGCTCGGAGATGGTGTGAAAGATCAGGGCAGTAGTAGGGCTTTGGTGCTTCTGAGGCATCTAAAATATTTACATGAAAGTGAATGCAGGAAAAAGAGAAAAACTTATTGACTGACACTAAAATCCTCCCAATTCCCTTGTTTTACTTCCTCAGACCCCACTTTCGAGATTTTTCTTCCCCAAAGTCTCCCAAAATCTTCCTCCCCTTTTCACCATATTTTCACCAAAACCCCACTTTTCACCTCGTTTAACCACCCCCATTTTCACCAAAAATCATCATATTTCTCACTGTACTCAAACAGCGAACCAACAAATACTTGTTCACGTTCTATTTCAGGGAAAAACTTAATTTTTTGGTTACACTCCTCACCGTGAAGTGCACCTGAACTTGGTTCTCGGTTGACGTATCTTTATTGAGCAGAGATGAAATGACAAACCTCACTGAATGCTCTTGTCTGAGCATATCATTTTGAGATTGTAGTAGATTCGTTTTCCATTGATTGAATTATCCATGAAGAAATTAATATCAGCATTTCTTTTTGTTTAAATCAGTTTTTATAGATCATTTCCTCGCCTGCGTGAGAATGTATCACCCGAGAAACCAGTTTTACACGCCTTCCCTTGCCAAAAGCAAAGGAACACTTCATTTGTGCTAACAGCTTGAAAATTAAACATTTATCAGTTGGTTTTGTGATTTTGTGACGTGCCCAAAATTGCGAACATCCAAAAACACAAATCGTGTCAAAAATAAATGTTATCCCCAATATTTTTTCACAACCATCAATTTCCTACTCCACACATCCCAATAAACCAAATGGATGTGCTTGTGCTTTGTTCTACCATGGGGCGGGGTTATCTTTTCTTTTCTTTTTCTACCAGCCATGCCACAGCACCATGACATGAGCCTCGACTTGGTACACAAAAAAACAACAAATTAGAAGATGGGGGTATGGTTGCCAGACAATCATTTTGGAGAGAGACAGAGACAGAGACAGAGATTTTTTTCTGGATTGAAACACATACTCCAAGTGTTTGACCAGTTTGTGATTTTTTCAAGATTTGAAGAGGGGGAAGAGGCTGCAGCTTGCCTGTCTGAAGGATGGAGGATGTCATGGCAAAGTGTGGAGTCATCAGCAAATAAATAAAGAGGATTTTCCAGAGTCAGAGAGATCATCAATGAAGATCAGGAATCGTATTGGGCCCAGAACACTGCCTTGCACACTCCAGCCTTGCCAGGGAGAGGAGATGAAAGGATTCTGTTGAGTGCCACGTGTTGGATACGAGAGTAGAGGAGATCAGGAAGAGATGTTTGGAGTTGGCCTTGGATGTCAAAGGCAGACAGTATGGAGAACAAGACAAGATGCCAGACTGTATCAAAAGCATGCGATGTGTTCAGAGAGATGGCGCTGATCTCGTATCTGACATGGGAGGCCACCATCCATTGTTGGGTGAGTGAGTCGAATCTGCATGTCCAAGGTGTCGAGTGACCTGGTCTGAAACCAAGTGGGTGATCTGAGATGAGTTTGTTGGAGAAAACGGAAAGATTTCATATCAACTGTGATGATGGATTCCATGGCCTTGCTGATAATTGTAAGTTAGCTGAAATGTCTGTGGTTGAGGGGATCAGTTTTTGCACCATTTTTATGTAATGCAGTGTGTAATTTTTATGTAATGTAATAAATATTTGATATTTTCATTAAATGTGTTCATTTAAGTGGCTTGTATTGTGTACTGTGCATCCCCCCGTACTGTGCATCCATTTCTGTGCCCCTGTCGCAACGCCATTGCCCCATGTCCTTCCCGCGCACGTGATAATCTCCAAGGATCAACATGTCCATCTCCAAATAAGGAAAAGACCACTCAGCTACCCGGACTGGCGGTGTTTACCGCCCGTCACCACAAATTGGGTCGGGGTGGGGGGGGGGGTGGTTAACCTTGGCCGCAAGTGCCACGACAATATAATAATGCAACTGAAAATATGGTCAGGACAATGACACTGTCTGGAGAAACTCCTGGGGTTATGATGATTGACCTCATGTGACCTTGTCTTCAAACACCATTGACCTTCTGTCCACCTGGTCTCGTCGGTGTTGGACTCGATTTAAAACTGCCTCTATTTTCGGGCAGGTACTCTCTCACTTCTATCATGCAGCTCGTGTGGCCATGAAGGATGAAGTACGTTGCCAAGTGATTCTAGCAGAACCCTAATGGCGTTCAATTGTTTTCAGGTGTTCTTTGAAGACACTCTTGATGAAGCCTTTCCATGACTTCACCGATGATTGGGAGAATCAGGAGATAATTGGCCAAATCTGATACGTTCTGTTTCCATTGTATTTGACCAAACTGGGAGGTTTCCGACATCATTGAGTAGATCGGTGCTCATGGTGTAACTGTATTGGAATGGTTTTACTGGAGGTGCAGCTGGCTCTCGAGTGCATGTCTGAAGCATTGTAGTTCTTGGGGCCGATAGCCTTGTTGCCTCCATTTTAGTATTCGATAATTAGTGCAGTAGTAATCATTTATTGCAAATTGTTACCTTGTGCACTCGAAGGGAAGAGCGGGGTTAATCAATCGCTTGTCTGTCTGTCCGTCCGTCTGTCCACAAACGTCATTTTATGATCGAGGAACAACTTACTTTCAATTCAATGTTGTATTTTGATCACAAATCGGAAACGAAGATGTAGTTTAGCTGTACTTTGAATTCGTCCCGATCGAACGTGCACAGAGACGCGTGAGATATTTTTACTCCGTCTGTCTGGCAGGAAAACAAAATTAAAAATCATTCCAAGCAGGAAACTATTTTTAAGGACACAAATAACAGGCATGAATAACGAATGGAACGTGTTCAATAAGGTGATGTAAAAGGCCATTGGGTCAATGGCAGTAAACTTCGGGATTTTGTTTATTCGACCTTTAAAATCATTATTTTATTTCAATTGAATTAGATACTTGAACACTGTGTGGGGTAAGATGCTCCACAAACTCTCCAGTTTTACATATTATTGTCTTGTGTGTTTATGTGTGTGTTGGAAATGAAGCCAAACATGTCATCGAAAAATTCACCTTCCTCAAAAGTGCTCCACCAAAGGATGTCCAAATTGATGATGAAGTACAATGTAGGACTTGTAAAGGTCAAATTATTTGGATTAAAATCTTCTTTGGAACAAGAGAGGAATCAGCCTCATTAAACTGATTGTGTACAAAACAATTGTACGAACAGTGCTTTCCAACACAGTACTTATGAAACCCATACAACGTATAGCTGCAACTTAAGAAAGCTCAAACGTTTTCATCAAACTTGCTTGAGAAAAAGAATGAAAACAAGAGCGGGAATTGCTTTGCAATACTTGTCTCCGACCGATGTGGTGTATTTTTTTTGGCCAAAATTGACATTAAATTCCTGCAATATCGATATTAGCAACTGGGAATCCATGGAAAACGAGAACAGCACTCCGTGGTGCACGTACCTACACCAGACTGAACAGTATATGTGTTGTATCGCATTGATGGAACGGATCTGGATCCAAACCTGAACCAAAATCTGATTGGCTTGTTCTTGTCGCTTCCACAACTCAAGCACTTAGTTGTGTCATAATCCATACATAACGTTTTGAAATATCATGCCATACATCGTTTATAATCCCATTATGGTCATGGTATGTCACAAAGACGACGTGGGTCCATTTTGGTGAAGATCCAGATCTGAATCACAGAATTTTTATTATTTTTTTCATTAATTCTTCATCATTGAGAGATGGTGCCATTAACTCCAGCATATCGATGAGCAACATTCTCCATCAGGTTTATTCATTTATTAACAGAAAATAAGGACAACAACCAATGTGATCACATCAAACATATTAACAGATTAAATGTATCATCCTCTCATCCTCCAGCTTCATATGATTTCATTGTGTCTCCTTCCACTGCAGGACATTTTTTTCAGCTGCTCCACCTGGAAGAGACGTTCAGAACAGACAAGATGTCAGTGCATGAAGTCATCAACATTTAAATCCTGTATTTAGTTTTCCCTGTCATCATTTTGATGTTTAAACATTTTCTGTCAGGTTTCTCTTATTATTGCTGGGGTTGACAAAGTTGGAGCAAAAATTTCAGAAAGAAAATAACACGGGCATGGGTCCAGATGTCCACCTGACTTTTCCAGGGAGTGATTTGCCATTTCCACAATTTACTTGTCCAAAAGCCCTTTCATTGTGATACAATCACAATGGCTGTCAACATCGTTCATTTCGGCAAAACACTTTTTCTCCTCCTCAATCGCTTTAAACCATCAATTAATTTTCAGATGCAGAACTACGGCTAACAACAACAACAACAACAACAACAACAAACGTTTTGTGACAATTTTCCCCGTTGTCCAGGGGATTGTATGAATGATGGCATTCCTCCATACGAATCTATCCATTGCATCAATGTCGTGCAAATCCAAATATTCCATTTCTTTCTTGACATTTTCAATACATGTGGTTTTGTGGATGTCCTTTCTTCTTTCGACCACGAGCTTTATTGCTCTCTTTTCAGCTTCATCAGCGGAGCTTCGTGGCACATGACCAAACCAACCAAGTCCTCTCTTCAAAAGTTATTCTTCAGTTAATTTCTCGTGTCACACAGGAGAAGGATCTGGGGTTGGTCATCGATATGGAAGGTAAGCAAGCAGCACAGTCCCAGGCAGCTGTTGGCTAAGCAAATAGGGTTTTAGGCTGTCGAAAGAGGGGGATCTATTACAAATCAAAAGAGGTGGTGTTAACATTGCACAGGAATTTAGTGAGGGCTACATCCAGAATATTGTGTGCAGTTATGGTCACCACAGTTGCGGAAGGACATAGATGCCATAGAGAGGGTTCAGCGTAGGGCTACTAGATTGATTCCGGGCCAAGCCAGACTCAGCTGTGAGGAGCGGTTGAAGGAGACAGCGCTTTATTCACGAGAAAGGAGACGGTTGCGAGGAGATATGATGGAGATGTTTAAGATCATGAAAGGCAAAGATAAAATAAGTGCAGATGAATTATTCAACAGAGGAGACAGTGACAGAACCAGGTGCCATCGTCTGAGAGTAAAGAAGAGGAGAGTTTAGATGGGAGTAAGGCAGAGGACTTTCACTCAGAGAGTAGTCAATGCACGGAATGGTCTCCCTGGAAAGGTGGTGGCAGCAGAAATATTAGATAAGTTCAAATTAGAATTAGATAGGTTCCTGTAGGTTATGGAGGTGGAGGGGTATAGGGATGTTGATAAGATTTTTAGGGAGTTTGCATATTGATGGGTAATTGTGTACAGAGTGCTGTTGGTGGGGGTCTTGTGAAGGGGGGTTGTGTGGTTGATGTGTGTTTTTAACCAAGCCCATGCCCCTCTCCGAGAGAAAGAAAATAATTAAATAATAATTTCAACAGCAACAAAAAGAAAACTTCTTTTTTTTTGTACTTTCAAGAATTAAACTTTTTTTCCCCATTTTCTTTCTTGGATTCTGGGTTGGTGTGGTGTTCACACAGGCATGATGGGCTGAATGGCCTCCAGCAGTGTTGGATTTTCTTGTTGTTGTTTCACTCGTATTGATTTTTTTAATCTCTTCCTGATTGCTGAACTTCGCATTCTTTCTTTCAGAGACAATCCATTCAATCATACCATTGTCATCTCTGTTCTTCCCATTCTTTTTACATCTTCGATCATGCCTGAGACCTTCCACAAATGGATTGTAATTGGGAGGGGACACAAACCTATTATCTTTCCCTTGGTTTTCATCAATGTTGGCATTGTCAATGTTTCACTTCCATATGTCAATCCCAGTCTGATGCAGGCTTTCTTAACTCTAACTTTTACAGATGATGGATTGTTTCTGTTCTTAATGATACCAGCAACTTGTCCAGTGATCATCTGAAAATTCTTCCTGTGGAGTTGTCGGTGACAAAACCAACACCCCTTACTGGCTTGCGATTGGGGAGAGACTGACACCGTTGCAGGACGAAAAACAACTGAAAAAAGGGTGCATGAGCTCCCTTCGGGAGCCAATGGTCATCCAAAAAGGAGACTATGTCTCCTAAAAAACACCCATCTGGCTTGGACTGTTTGTGACTACTCAGGAAGCTGAGGGGGAAGTGGAACCCTTGATGTGAGGCAGACGAGCTTGTATTAGCCAACAGCAACCACGAAAGTACAGGAGTGTGGAAGAGTGTGAGTACGCAGTGTCGCTGAAGCCATGGAAGGCATGTTCCTCGTCCGGTGGATGACACTGCAGTCCAATTCTTCCCCAACCACTTTTGTACTATTTTCATGGTATAAGTGGACACTGATTTTTGTTGTCAGTGTTTATTCTTTGAAAAAATAATGAAAGGAGTCGTGAAGACAAATTCTTTCCCCGAAAGATGAAATGAATATGTTCCATAATATGTCTCCCATTCCAAGTACCAGAACCATAATCTCCAAGGACACAAGAACGTTTAGTTTTATTCTAAATTTGAATTAAACTATCATCAATAACTAACCTGCTGGAATTGAAACAACGACAGTCAGAGAAAGCAGACATTGTAACATCGTGTCAAGAGATTTACCAGGATACTCGCTCGGTCCAGTGATTGTAGGAATGTGTAACTTACCGTATTCTCAGATCATTTTCAATGATTCCTCTTTCCCAGGCTAATCTCTGCTGCCGCAGGAGCACAACTTTCAACAGCGGCTCTTCATGCTTTCTCGTGTTTCGATGAGTCTTTTGTTCTTGTGCTGCTCCACGCCCTGCTGCTTCAAACAATCTTTTGGGCCGTTGTCCTCTGAAGCTCTCCTTCACAATCCTCTCATTCTTTATGGGAGGTAATATTATCATCTTATTCTGCATCCGAAGATGATTGCGTTTCCTGTCATTGTGCACGTTTCTCTTCCCGTACTTCACCTGCAAAACACATCCCGAGTCGGGAACACGTCAGTGCATCAAGTATTTGTTATTTTACCTCGTGTCTGAAACCGGGACTGAACCCCATGTTAAAGTTTTTCTGTTATTGAACAGAATGATCATGTTGAGGTGAAACTCTGTGAGCAAACATGACTGTCACTTCCTGGGATCTTGGCACAGTGACAGACAGGCAAAAATAAAGGAGAAAAAAAACAAGTGTGCTGTGATCACATCCATCAAACAGATGAAGCAACTCCACTTGTCTAAGTTCCATGCACAAAAAAATAGTCTTGTGGAGATTGATGGTCATTTCCCGAACATGCAGAGTGAAAATGACGGATTCGGGGGAAGGGGCATGGCCCCCTTTCCTGAATTGGTACGGTCATGGGGAGCACAACCTAAGGTTAGGGCATGGTCACGATGCCGCACAGACATTTTGGTCTGTATCCTGTTTTCGGTTTCTGCGAAGAAGATTTTTGAATAAAATTCCAATATTTCGGGCAAACCCACCTTTCACCCTCTTTTAATGGACAGATCTGGAAGGGAAGCACAACCCTATGAGATCTTACTGTCCTGATGCATTGTACCAAATTTGGTCCATATCAGTTGGGTAGTTTGTGAGGAGAGGATGTTATAGTCAAATGCTAACGGATGGACGGCCGTACACCGGGACCCACTCTGAGCTTATTTCAGAGAAATAACCCAGTAATTTGTTCAGATCGCTCAGAATAATGATGAGCCCCCGACATCTTAAGAATATTCACCTGCTCAAAAGTAGGACAATCCTGTTTTCCTGTACTTCTGGTCGGAGTCATCAAATGGTTCTCCGAGAGCTCACCCTTGCTCTCGCTTGACTGCAGAGCCTCCTTCAAATGTTCGAGCTCAACAACACGTGAAGACTGCGTTTGGTACAGCCTCTTGACGTCTTTGACCTGAAAATGAATTCAAAGAATAAAGAAGAGACAAAGTATATGAAAGAAAAGAACAGGCTATAGAATTTCCCTCTGCCATTTCACATCTCAACCTGGTCCACGAGGACACGTTCAATTTGATTCCGATTAAAATGATCATCAGGAACTAACCTCCTGGATTTCCTCAGTGACCCGCTCTTGCCCCTCTTTCAGCCACTCAGACATTCCGCTTGTTGCAGCAAACGTTACATTGTGCTGCTGTTCGTCCTCATCTGTGTTTTGCTGCAGACAATAATTCAGGAAACGAACTTCTTCTTCGTTTACCTTCCTTTTCAGGAGCTGTCCCTGTGAAAATCACATGACACACAGGACGCACATTATCAATGAGTAATCGTGTTTGCAAAAATCAATGACCATGAAACAAGCACGCTTCAATCACACCCAGGAAACAGATGAACAAATTCCATGTGTCCAAGTTCTTCGAAGAAAATAACTTATTACGATCACACTCGAAATATTGATGAGCCCCCAAGATCATAAGAACATTCACCTGATGAAAACTGGGACAATCCTGTTTTCCTGCACTTCTGATCGGGGTCATCAAATGGTTCGCCGAGAGCTCACCCTCGCCCTCGCTTGACTGCAGAGACTCCTTCAAACGTTCAAGCTCAACAACACGTAGAGACTGCGTTTGGTGCAGCCTCTTGACGTCTTTGACCTGAAAATGAATTAAAAGAATAAAGAGGAGACAAAGTATATGATACAAACGAACAGGTTATAGCATTTCCCTCTGCCATATCGCATCTCAACCTGGTCCACGAGGACACGTTCAATTTGATTCCAATTTAAATGATCATCAGGAACTAATCTCCTGGATTGCCTTCGTGACCCGCTCTTGCCCCTCTTTCAGCCCCTCAGACATTCTGTTTGTTGCAGCAAACGTTACATTGTGCTGCTTTTCGTCCTCATCTGTGTTTTGTTGCAGACAATAATTCTGGAAACGAACTTCTTCCTCATTTACCTTCCTTTTCAGGAGCTGTCCCTGTGAAAATCACATGACACACAGGACACACATTATCAATGAGTAATATTGCCTCGTCACCGAGATCATAAGAATGCTCACCTGATGAAAAGATGGACAATCCTGTTTTCTTGCAGGCTCGATCGGGTTCATCGGAAGGTTCTCCAAGAGCTCCTCACCCTCACTCTCATCCTCGTTTGTCTGCAGAACCTCCTCCAAATGTTGCTCAAGCTCGATAATATGAAACATCTGCTCTTGGTTCCGTTTATTGAAGGCTTTAACCTGAAAATGAATTTCGGGAATATCGGGAACAAAGAGAAGACAAACGAACAGGCAACATGATTTCCCCGACCACATTGTAGCATAACTAATCTCAACCTGGTGCACAAGGACACATTAAATTTGAAACACGTTTCAATTCTCGTCAGGAACGAACCTGATGGACTGTCTTGCTGAGTCCGCCCTGCCCCTCTTTAAGCCACTCTACGATTCCCCTCATTACTGCAAGCTTTTCATTGTGCTCGTCTATGTCCTCCATTGCATTTTGATGCAGAAAATGATTCAAAGAATGAACCTGTTCCTCATCTTGTTTCCTCCTCAGGAGTTGTTCCTGTCAAATCACGTGACACACAGGACATGCAGATGAATGAGTGATGCACATGTCTGTCACGGAATATGGGGCAAAGGGAAAGTGTCTTTTATGATCACTCAGGTGTGACCAGAATCCCACAACTTGCTCACCTGCTCGACCACATGGTGCTGCTCCTGGTGATGCTTTCCATGTAGCTCAGTGTCCTGCTCCATGAAGAACACCGCTCTGCTCGTTGGTTGAAGGTCGGTGGTGAGCTGCTCAGTCGGAACATTAAGCTCCTCAAGACACTCGATCTCCTGCAGGACCATATGGTGCTGCTCCTGGCGATGCTTTGCATGGAGCTCAGTGTCCTGCTCCATAAAGAACACCGCTCTGCTCGTTGGTTGAAGGTCTGTGGTGAGCTGTTCAGTCTGAACATGAAGCTCCTCAAGACACTCAATCTCCTGCTGGACCACATGGTGCTGCTCCAGGTGATGCTTTGCACGGAGCTCAGTGTCCTGCTCCATGAAGAACACCGCTCTGCTCGTTGATTGAAGGTCCGTGGTGAGCTGTTCAGTCTGAACATGAAGCTCCTCAAGACACTCAATCTCCTGCTGGACCACATAGTGCTGCTCCCGGGGATGCTTTGCACGGAGCTCAGTGTCCTGCTCCATGAAGAACACCGCTCTGCTCATTGGTTGAAGGTCCGTGGTGAGCTGTTCAGTCTGAACATGAAGCTCCCCAAGACACTCACTCTCCTGCTGGACCACATGGTGCTGCTCCTGGTGATGCTTTGCATGTAGTTCAGTGTCCTGCTCCATGAAGAACACCGCTCTGCTCGTTGGTTGAAGGTCTGTGGTGAGCTGTTCAATCTGAACATGAAGCTCCTCAAGACACTCAATCTCCTGCTGGACCACATGGTGCTGCTCCAGGTGATGCTTTGCACGGAGCTCAGTGTCCTGCTCCATGAAGAACACCGCTCTGCTCGTTGATTGAAGGTCCGTGGTGAGCTGTTCAGTCTGAACATGAAGCTCCTCAAGACACTCAATCTCCTGCTGGACCACATAGTGCTGCTCCTGGGGATGCTTTGCACGGAGCTCAGTGTCCTGCTCCATGAAGAACACTGCTCTGCTCATTGGTTGAAGGTCCGTGGTGAGCTGTTCAGTCTGAACATGAAGCTCCCCAAGACACTCACTCTCCTGCTGGACCACATGGTGCTGCTCCTGGTGATGCTTTGCATGTAGTTCAGTGTCCTGCTCCATGAAGAACACCGCTCTTCTCGTTGGTTGAAGGTCCGTGGTGAGCTGTTCAGTCTGAACATTAAGCTCCTCAAGACACTCACTCTCCTGAGACATTTTCATGTTGTGCTGTCGTCGCTGGAACATATGACAATAAATATCATCACTGTATTAAACAGAGGGAAACTTTTTAAAGTTCACATTGTGCACAGTCTACTCTGTATAATGATTATTATCAGAAATGAAGTGATTAAAAAACTCTTAAAAAACAAACTTGTGACCTTTGATCAATTTCACATGTTGAAAAAGAACCCTCTACAAGGGCTTCCCCAAAATGACATCATCACCTTCAGGTTTGCACAATTGGTGGGACAAGGGATTTACCTTCTCCCAAAAATGGGTCTTCTTCTTCTTCTTCTTTTTCTTCTTCTTGTTCTTCTGCTTCGGTTCATTCACCTCATCTTCACTTCCTTCAGTTGTGTGATTGTGATTTACACACAGCAACCCCTTCATGTTGTTCATAAACCTCTTGAACAAGGTTTTTCTCCTTGGTGAAGCCACGTGGTTTTCATCAAAGGTTGTTGCTGCTGTTGAAGTTTCCTTCGTTTTCTGAAGGTCTCCTGTATGCATGGTGGTTGGGGTGGTTGTGGTGGTTGTGCCAGTTGCACCATCCACCACCCAAGCTCTCTGATCACAACGTTTCCTCACCATATTTCCTCGACCTGCAAATCATTTGGGGGAGATGGGTTGAAATTCAGTGTGAGGTTCATCATTATCATTGATACTGTAACGTATTCGGGTCTTCATTGATCACGGTCATGTCAGGCAAAGTCACCTTCGGTTTCCCACCGAGCAATGTGAGTGATTGGTTTTCAATAAAATATGTGAACAGTCACAAACAGGTGTGCACACACGAACCAACGGTTCTCCACACAGGATTTCTCTCCAAGACAGAGCAAGAAGGCAGGCTGATGATGTCACAATCATTATCGATCATAATGAAGCACACACCAACAAACACACACCAACACACACACACACACACACACACACACACACACACACACACACACACACACACCAACTCACACCAAAGTTATCAACCTGAGTAAGAGATGAACACGAAACGTGAACAACGACAAACAACCTCCGTCTGCTGTCACGGATCGAAATACGACAGAAAACTGGAACAGCACTCGGTGGAACACGTTCCTCCACCAGGTTGAACAGGTGACGTTTTGTATCCCACTGATAGGTCGGATCTGGACTTGAACCAAAATCGAATCAGATTGTTCTCATCATCTCCACAACCTGTCCACCAAGGTCCGTCCGAACCCGTCCATCACCTTCTGAGATATCGTACTCACAAACACACAATGGAGTTCACATTTGGGAAAATCACAGCCGAACAAACAAGAGAGTAAATAAGATTCGGACTCACAGATTTGGCCAGGACACCTGTCGAGTTTTAAAATCAAGGTACTCCGGGTACAGAACACCTGTCGAGTTTTTAAATCCAGGTACTCCAGGTACAGAAGACCTGTCGAGTTTTTAAATCAAGGTACTCCGGGTACAGAACACCTGTCGAGTTTTTAAATCAAGGTACTGCAGGTACAGAACACCTGTCGAGTTTTTAAATCAAGGTACTCCAGGTACAGAACACCTGTCGAGTTTTCAAATCCAGGTACTCCGGGTACAGAACACCTGTCGAGTTTTTAAATCAAGGTACTGCAGGTACAGAACACCTGTCGAGTTTTTAAATCCAGGTACTCCGGGTACAGAACACCTCACGAGATTTTAAATGAACGTTCTCCAGTGAGCACTCTTGCCGATTACGTCACAGAGACCGTTACACGTCACACATGTGACGTCACAAAGACCACCCCCACACACTTCCCTGTTTGTGTTTTATTTTTTTACTTTTACAATTCTTTGCACCGTTCATGACGTCATCCACTTGGCGTCGTTTTGTTCAAAACAAGAATCTCTTCAGATATTTCGGGCGGGAAATATTGTGTGAACGATGATTTGTTCCTCCGCTGAAAGCCGAGACAGGAAAGATATTTTGGTATTTTGTTTGTTCATTCAAATGTCATTCGTTCACTCATTCCTTCTCTCTTTCCTCACTCCATTCCGTCACGTCATTCATTCACGTCGTTCATTCCGACACGAAGTTGTAACTATAAACTGGCGCTTTTTCTTTTTCCGGTTGGAGAAACCTCAATGTTCTACGAACAGATGTGTACAAATAACTTCGATCATTATTTAAATAAACGAGAAAGAAACACGTGACGCGTCACTGGCGGAGTGGGCGGGGCTTGTCTCTGGTGATTTGAGCGCGGAATCGAACCTCTTGATGCAGGGACGGGGCCTCCAAGTCCTCCAAGGTTTTTGTTTTGCTTTCACTTTGTTGTGAAATGTTTTTTTTTTTTACATGATCCTCATTATTTGCTCCACAACTTACAAATCCTTCTGTGGCAGAAATATATAAAAATATAAAAATATTTCATTCAGTTTCGAGGAAAAAAAAAACCTTCATCTACATCACGTGACACATCCCTTCCTTTCCAATCCTCGTGGTCTCGGAGAACCTGCAGTTTGTAGCATAAGTCCTGTGTGATGAGCATGACGTTCTGGTCCTGAAAACAAAGTATACCAAGGTTGCAGGGTGGGGGGGGTGGAGTGGGAGGGGGTGAATGGGGAGAGGGTGAGGTGAATAATTCTTGACGTCATTCCATTCAGTTACCACGTTTATATAAATGTTCGTTTTCATTGTTACATTTCATTTCCTCCTGTGAGCTTGTCCTGTCCACATCGACCTGTTGTGTTGACTCCTCATCGATTCTTTCACATCACGTGACTGTTTCGATACCTTTGATCAAGGTAAGCTTATTCTTCTTCTTCTCTAGATTTTCTGGATATCACGAGCTTTGCAATTGTGTGGATCTTCGGGAACAAATGTGAATTCGGGAATACAGGCTCACACCTTCTCTTCTTTTTTTTTGCAGTATTTCATGATGTCATAATGATACTTGTGTGGGAAAAGTCATCGGCACTGATGAGGAATAGGTTCTGATCCCAATGCCCCAGACGTTGAACCTGATGCTGTACTGCACATCCTCCGCCGCAGTATTGTCGAACTACGGCAGCTTCTGAAGATGATCAGCTTGTGGAATCTTGCGGTGAGGACGGTGATCCTGAATCTGATGAGGAACCCAGAGGGAATGGCCAACAAACCATTCAAACCGGTCGTCATGGTACACAATGGAGTGAAAACGCTCCACTTTAACACGAGGGACAAAGGCACAACATCATGAAAAACATTCCAGGTCCTGCACCAGGAACTACAACAACATCACCTAAAGATGCGTGGGATCTCTTTGTCACTAACAACATGAGGGAAGACATTCACCACTGAACCAACATCGAAGAGTGAAGAGCAGCAGTAAGTAGGAAAAAGGTGTGGAAGGATAGCTCCAAAAATGAACTTTTGGCTATTTTTGGTGTTTCATTGTTCACAGTGAATGAGAAAAACTGGGACATGTCCATTCAGGATCTCGTTGGAGATCGGGTGTCAAATCCCATGTGTCATGCCACAATGTCTGTTGAAAGATTTGAAGACTTTCGCCGTTTTCTGAGGTTCGACAGCAGAAGGACGAGAGACTTGCATCTGCAAGAAGAGCACATGGGAGCCTTTCAATATATATGGGGCCTTTTCCTTGAAAACTTAAGTAAGAGGTTTGGCCCCCACGAATGTGTGACGGTGGATGAGCAGCTGATTCCGTTCAGAGAACGATACAAGTTCATGCAAAATATGGAATAAAGATTTTTTCTGGATTTGTGATTCCCAAACCTCGTCCGCTCTCGATGGGATTGTCTGTACGGGAAAGCAGCCTTGCCAAGAAGTCCAGAAGAATCTGCGTTCAAGCATTTTGAGGATATTGTCCACTGCCTTGAGAAAAACCGGCCGCAACATCACAATGGACAATTTTTTTTTTTCACAAGTGTGCCCCTTGCTGAAGAACTGCTTGAGCAAAGATTAACACTTGTGGGGACACTTCAGCAAAACAATCCAGATATACCTGCTCTCATGAAACCTTGCAAGAAACAGCAGGTTTATAGTTCTGAATTTGGTTTCAAGAGAAATGTCACCATGGTGAGCAATGTACCAAAGAAGCGCAAGGCTGTCATTTTGTTCAGCACACTCCACCATGATAAATCGGTGGTGGAAGACAGCAAGAAAGATAAACCAGAGATAATCGTGTATAACAGTAGCATCAAAGGGGGTGTCAATGTTATGGATCGGATGGTACGCACCAATTCGTGCAAACGGCAAATCATAAGATGCCCGTTGGTCAAACGATGTCCTTGATATGGCTACTCTGAATGATCAAGAGCAGAGTCACCCGAAAAGGAAAAGGTGCTGTTGTTGCCCTTCAAGTAAAAGTCGGAAAATTTATCTGACGTGCAAGACATGCGAAGTCCTTGAAAGTCCTTGAAATGCATTATCTTCTATTTCTTGGGCATTTGCATAACCTTGTAAAATACATTCATCATCCACTTATACTTCTCTTCAAAATAAAAGGATGAATGAATCACTCTTTTGAGCAAATACTCGAGGATAGCATTGGTGTCGGGTATTTGACAATGTTGATTATATAAATATATATATATATATTTTTTTCTCGATAAAAGGAACAGTGAATCAACATTTTTGAGCAAATGCTCCTCCATGAGCTTCAACTATATCGAGAAAAATAAAGTTAAAAAATTGGGGAAAAAAATTACATTACCTGAATGGGATTCTTCCAAAAATTAGAATCAAAGAATCACCTTTTATGAGCAAATATATATCCAAGAGCATTGACTACGATTGAAAAAGAAAAAAAAAGTATGTAAAAAGAATGAAATAACTTTACACTTTTGCATGTGCTGGGCCTCCCAGGCCCCCAAGGCTGCATGGGTGTAGGATTTTTTTTATGACTATCAAAGGGTTGGTTGGCATAGAAATAAAAGTGAAGAGTTGCCACAGCAACCTGGCTTGGATTGATGCTTCCATCAATGGATATACTGATCGACAATTGGAGGGTTGCATGTGATGTCACAATGTCACGTGTCTGCATGGAGTGGTCCCGGCCGCCATGCTGATGGTCAACGCTATATTGTTTACAACAGATTCTCATATAAATTTGCCCTATCCCAAGTGGAAATGTTTTTTTCTTGCTCTATTTGTGTGGGTTCAAACCGGTCTGATTGAGAGGACAGGATAGTCTTTCATTTCAAACAGTGTATTGTTGCCGGGCTGGGTATCGGCTGTGAGCTCGACCGCTAGATAGAGCAGTCGAGTCAGCTCGACCGATTGTCCCGAATTTAGATCGTACCTTTTCGGAAAACTCCGAAAAGGTACGGGTCCCTTATCAGACCGTGAAGCATCAATATTTCTGCCACGTGGTACAGTGTTATTTGCCAATTTTCAAAATACCGAGAGACCACGTGGCGATTTACCGAGTCTCCACACCCTCGACGACACCCAGACGGAACGAGCCGTTTAGCGTACTCGAACCGCGTGCGACCCAAGCGGTTTATCGCCGAGATCCGTCGGTCCAAATGTCCCGTCACTGCGGCAACAGCCTGGCTAATTTCCCAACACGCAGCACGCTAAGCCAATAGAGGAAAGGACACAAACGAGCTGAAACGTTTCACAAATGGGGATGTTTATTGACAATAATAATTGGGGAACGAGGGAAGCACGCAAGAGCAGAGTTAAACCGATTAAAAGAAATGCACGTATGTACAGCAAAGAGCACTTAAACAATTCACTACTTATTGGACTGGCACAACAAACGCACACACGCACGCAGAAGAATTGGACCAAAATGGTCTTTATTCGGACCTCCAGCCTGGATGACTGTCGAGCTGGAGGTGAGAGTCTGTTTGACCTTTCCGCCTCGTGCGGTCTTCAAGGACCAGGTCCTTGGGGCAGAACTGGATCCTCAGCACGATCCAGACAATCGAGACGCCCTCACAACCGGGCTCCAGGCGAACGAAGTCGGCAGGGCGAAGGCTGGCAGGAGAAGACCCTCCATTGCACTGACCACTCCGTGCGCAGACGCTTTCACACTCCACCACCTTGTGCGCGGATGTTCACTTCTTGCCAGAACCCCCACCCCTCCTTTTTGTGCTTAGGCACGAGAGACCACCTTTTGTCGCCACTCGCCTCCTCATTGGACGATCCGTTCTCGGACGACTCGTCGCGCCTCCCGATTGGCCGGGGCCGAACACTCTATCTGGCTAAGGCGGAGCCAGCCTGAGGTGCTGAGCTTCCTGGTTGGACAAGGAGCATGCCCCTGCCCTTCTGGGCAGAGTCCAGATCTGAGGTGATGAGCTTCCTGGTTGACAAGGAGCACGCCCCTGCCCTTCTCGGCGGCGTCTCGACCTGATGTGATGAGGTTCCTGGTGGGTCAAGGAGCACGTCCCTGCCCTTCTGGGCGGAGCCTCGATCTGAGGTGATGGAAATCTCCGCCCCCATATGTGATCGGACACACGTAGACAATGGCGTCGAGCAGAGCGAGGGGAACATGACGCTGGCGTTGATAGTGGTGTAAAAATAAACGAAAAGAAAACTGAACGATTAAAATAACTTCACAGCGCAGGAACATTTAATTGCCCATTAGACTAGGGTCGGGACCCTAACTGGCAACATGTACTTACCAATATAACTGATCTATAGGATATGTATGTTGAGTGTAGTAAATCCGTTACAGTCTGACCCACCAGGGCTCTCAAACAGAGGAATTGTATGGAAAACGATGAAAAGGTTCAGTAGCGACGTGTGTGTGTGTGTGTGTGTGTGTGTGTGTGTGTGTGTGTGTGTGTGTGTGTGTGTGTGTGTGTGTGTGTGTGTGTGTGTGTGTGTGTGTGTGTGTGTGTGTGTGTGTGTGTGTGTGTGTGTGTGTGTGTGTGTAAATCAAGTCAGTCATGTTTGCAGCGGTCACTTCATCAGTGGTTAGTATTTTTGACTTTGAGTCAAATGATTCAAAATCACAAAGTCAACACTCTTGAAAGAGCAAGAACAGCACGGATCAGGATGCAGCAGAACAAAAGGAACAGCAAAAATAGAAAGGGGTGGGGGGAGCACCAACTGTGGAGTTGAGGGATAAAATAGATGAAGACAGCAGTGGATGCAGGGAAGAATAAGAGGGAAGGACTGGGCTGTATATGCCTGGTGTTGGCTTAATAGTTAGAGTGGTGGGCTTGGGACCCTCAGGTCCTGAGTTCAAATCCCACTTTCTGTTGAATTAATACCAGGTGGGTTTGACTCTGCCTGTCATCCTTCCGAAGTCAGCAAAATGATTGCCAGCTTGCTCGTATCCTGTGTCGGAGTGGCGACCCGTCCAATATTGTGTCCAATAGCCAAGGAGACTGTTGAAGCAGCACCAACGCTCTGCACAGAGTATGGTCCCGATGGATGGATGGATGGATTGACTGAGCTGGAAATACAACTGCAGCAAACCCTGCAATGGTGATGAATGTGTGGCAAGTGGAACCAGTGACCCACCATCTTGGAATACCCTTAAGGCAGGTCAGCTGCACTGGTTTCAGTGATAGATGGTGTCCTGCTGTAATTTCGACTGGAATCGATGCATTCCTGCAAGTTGAAAGTGACCATAAGTATCACTTTTCACAAGTTAAGGAACTTTATTTGATATTAAACAGGTAACAAAGACATAAAACGTGATAACCTCCGTTGTTTTAGAAGTTTTGCTGTGTGGAGTTCAATGGGTACCCAGATTTATGTACATCTCAAATTGCCGCCAGTCTCCCAGTCAGCTGTCTTTCATCAGATCGCAAAATAAAGTGAGGGGCACGTGTATGCCATCATGTACTGTGCTTGTGCCACATTTGAACAATATCTGACCATACATGTTTGAGAAATGGTTGAGGACACATTTACGTAACAAAATAGCCACCAGTCGGCCATCTTCTATCTGATCTCGAAAAAAAATGACTGCGTATGTAATCAATCATTCGTTATCTGTGTGCTTAGTTTGAACAACCCCGGTAAATGCATATCTGAGAAATGGTTGAGGACGTGTTCAACATGGGGGGGGGGGGTTTACACTGGGTTTTTTTTTTGTTGCAAGAAATGGTTGAGGACGTGTTCGACAATGAGTTAACATGGCCGCCAGTCGGCCATCTTGGATCTGATGTCAAAAAATGACGTTCACATGTATATCATCATGTGTTGTCTTTGTGCCAAGTTTGAATAAAATCTGTCCATACATGTACAAGATATGGTTGTGGACGCGCACACGAAAATCGAGACCAAATGCATAAGCCCCCTTTTTGGACCAACTCCAATGGGGGCTAATAAGTTTTTGAAATGTTTATTGATCTTATTATTATTGTTATTTGCGAAAATCAAAGATTTTTCAAGTACATTGGTTGGTTGCATGCATTATTCTGTTTGTTTTTTAAATGTTTATCACCAAGAGGTCACAATTTTAAACCGATCTTCACGAAACTTCACCACATGGTAGAGTTCGTCAAAAGGAAGAAACCTATTGTTTTTTTCAGGTCAAAAAGTCAACATAGGCCAAAGGTCAACAAATTTATTAAATTTGTAACAACCTTATCAATTTTAATAAAATAGAATTGCCAATTTTAATCCGAATGAATCGAACTTTGAAGAGGAGTTGCAGATTTGGTCATTGTATTCAACCACCAATTATTTTTGAGGTCAACTTCCGTGAAATTTCTAAAATCACCAATTTTCATCCCATTTACTTTAAATTTGAAGAGGATTTGCATATCAGGTCACTGAATTCAATGAACAAGTAGTTTTGAGGTTAACATCGGCCAAAAACTCGACAGAGGCTGAGTTTCTAACATTGTCAGTTTTCATCCGATTGATTTGAAATTTGAAGAGGAGGAGGAGGAGATTGGGACCGTACTATGTGTGGAGCGTTGGTGCTGCCTAAGCAGTCTCCTTGGCTATTGGGCACAATACTGGACGGGTCGCCACTCCGACACAGTATACCAGCATGCTGGCACTCATTTTGCCGACCTCGGAAGTATGGCAGGCCGAGTTGACCCCACCTGGTATTCATTCAACAGCTGAGCGGGATTTGAACTCGGGATCCAAAGCCCACCACCCAAACCATGAAGGCAACACCAGGCATAAATTTGAAGACGATTTGTGCATTTGTTCATTGAATTCAACCACCAATTATTTTTAAGGTCAAATTTGTTTTATAGAGTTTGCAAGTATCGTGCTATGCACCTCTTGTTGTTTTTATTTATTTATTATTGTTTGGCTCTCAGCGGTGAAGTTTCAACTCTGCAATATTTGCTTGATCAGTCTTGTGTATATATATATATATATATATATATATATATATATATATATATATATATATATATATATATATATATATATATATATATATATATATATATATATTCACGTTGATGTGTTTCATTTGTCATGTTTATGTGTATCCTCACTATAATTCATGGACCGGTGTGTGTGCGTGTGTGCTTGTCGTGCTACTCCTACATTCCTGGGCTGATTACATCCAGACTTGTGATGTAGGATCAGCTTGACCCCAATTAATGTATTATATAGGGGTGTTTTTATCTTTGCTGGTGGTCTTGAGGGTGGAGGGGGAGGATGCAAATCCTCCATGTTAATGTATGTCATATAATGCCGTCTCCAGGTGGGGGTTGGGTGGGGGGAGGGCTATTACAAGTCTCCACCACCTCCAGTACAGTGTATTCCTGTCTCCACGTTTTCCAGTGCAGTGAGGTGTTTTATCAGCAGTTGGTATGCTTATGTCTGGAAGGAACATCGTCTTGGACTATGTCCATGAGGAACATTGTTATGAACCCCCCCCCCCCACTTTAATTCCATCTTATTGAGGATCTGAAATTCAATTGTTCTCACACTCAAACTAACTCAATTTGACACTTCTGACTTCCTAAAATCAGACTGTCAGTTTTGTCAGTCACCTTCGTAGCTTTATTACAAGACTCCGAAAGGAAAACAAATGTGAATTGATCTGTCAACGCAACCTGATAAAATCCAGCACTTATCGCACTCAGCTATGCCTGTACCTTACCTGATGCATTCCAGCGAGGGAAGGGTATTCGAACAAGGCGGTTGCGTGACACCAGAAGTGCAAGCTGTAGGTTCGCTCCAGTATATATATATATATATATATATATATATATATATATATATATATATATATATATATATATATATATATATATATATATATATATATATATATATATATATATATATATATATATATATATATATATGTATATATATATATATATATATATATATATATATATATATATGTATATATATGTATATATATATATATATATATATATATATATATATATATATATATATATATATATATATATATATATATATATATATATATATATATATATATATATATACACAGCTCGATGCAAGGGTTGGACAAGATGGATAAAGAAAGAAAGACTGGATATTTTGAAGGAGGTGGGTTTGAAGATGGGAGGTGCGGGGAGGGGACTTAACGGGGATGGAAAAGATTATAGTTTTGGATTGGGGATGATCTAAGATGGTGGGGAACGACTGACTTGAAGACTTGGAGGTTAAAATGAGACTGAACAGAATGTCGAAGTTGGTACTACAAGCATGGAAAAATGATTAACGAAAGATTGGAGGTGAGCAGTGATTATGAATTTTGGGAGCCTCACCAGAAGAGTGTTGCCGGAGGACCGTGTGCACCCTGCAGAAATCTGCGTTTGGGAGGAGGGGACAAAGCACAGAGAGATCAAAGGGTGCAAGCCCAGAAAGGAGGAAGTGGAGGAGAGAGAGAGAGATTGAGACAGACAGACAGACAGACAGACAGACAGACAGACAGACAGACAGACAGACAGACAGACAGACAGACAGACAGACAGACAGACAGACAGACAGACAGACAGACAGACAGACAGACAGACAGACTACCGACCACCGACCTATCTGAGATGGCAAAGTGATCGGCCCATAGACTCAGCCTCATCATGGGAGATTCCAATGATATTGAAGGCTTTGGTTTCCAAGGCATCAAGCTGAGCAAGGAGCGCCATTCCAGAGAAGCGAACAGTATTCCATCAAACTTCGGATGAAGGCATTGTCGGTGAATAGGAGTTAAGGTCTGCCAAGGAAGGACTTTGCATGACGGATGCTTCTGATTTCTCTTTGGATACTTCTCACCTTTCAAACACTTCCGATTTCTCTAATGTCATTGAGGTCGTTCATTTGCTTTGCAGTCTGTTGTTCACCCCTTTTAACTTCTTGTGTTTTCCTGCCTTTCTCTTATAGCCCATCCACAATGCAGTGGGACATGGGGTTTCGCAGTCACGTCTGTGTATGTGTCATTGTGTCTTTCCAGTCCATAACCTTTTTACCATTTGAGCTTTTTGCCATCAACAGACCTTTGAAATTTTCAAAAAAAATCTCAAATTAATTTTTTCAAAAATCGGGCCACGACTGGCTGTGGGCAGTACATTCAGCCATATTGTCAAAAATTTCCAGCCGGATCCTATGAAAACTGTCGGAGAAGATAGACTTTGCATGAACCCTGGTCTAAAACACTAAAAAAAACGAACTTCGTTATATCTCAGAGACTATGAGTCAGATATACATGAAACTGGTATGGTAGGTTCATGGTATGTCATAGTTACGTGTGAGAAAGAACCGTTGCTATGGACGCTTTTGTTTGCTAGTAACGGCTGAAAAACGACTAAATTCGACTTGATCGACTACCCATGTCCGCCTACCGGCTTGTATTATATATTGTTACGTTTGAGGGGGGGGGGTATGCATTCAAAGGGTAATTAGGATGTTTAATTAGGTATGCCATGCTGTTCGAGTTTACCAGGATCTCGATGTAATAAGTAGCAATTCAGTGGTGACAAGTTGTCTCGTAAATGTTCATTTCTTCAAGGGGGGAGATGATCATTGTCACGTAATTAGATAGGGACACGGGATAGGGTAAGTGTGTCTGCGTAAACCCCTTTTGGTATTCTCTGAAGACTGGCCGTGACGTCACAGGACAGTGCAGCGGTTGGCTCAGCCCCGTGATCATGATTGGCGGAAGGCGATGGCGGTGGGCCAATAAATGGCTCGATTGGCAGTGACGAGGACGAAGGATAAAAAGGTTCTGTTCGGGGTCGAAAAGGAAGAGGAAGAAGATTACAACCAAAAGATCGTGGTTTTTTTTGGTGTGGAAGCTGTGGCGGCAGAGAGCGTCCTTGTTGTTGTGCTGAATCGATCGTGTTCTTGATCGTGTCTGGGAGCCTTGCCGAGCCTCGTGCCTCGCTTTGGTTGGCTCTGGGGTTCTGCTGACTCGGGGTCGGGCGGCGGGCGGACCTGCCTCCCTCTCCTGCTCGCAACTTGGTGCCAGAACTGGTTCCCTGGCGGCTGTGAGCGGACTTGGGCCAAGACCAGGAGGTCGACAGCACCACGGTTTCTCCTGCCCCCCTGACGAGAGCAAGGCCAGCTCGTCCGACGCCGATCCAGGGACAGTTGCATCCACACCACGGTCCAGCCTGACCACCAGAAATAGCTATGTTTTGTGTGTGTGTGTGTGTGTGTGTGTGTGTGTGTGTGTGTGTGTGTGTGTGTGTGTGTGTGTGTGTGTGTGTGTGTGTGTGTGTGTGTGTGTGTGTGTGTGTGTGTGTGTGTGTGTGTGTGTGTGTGTGTGTGTGCTTGGCGCCTAAGAGGGATTGAGATCTGTATATTCATTGGAATTGTCTGTGTTTTTCCCCACGCCCGATCTCACACCATCCCGTCGAATCGCCCCGGATCCCTCTTCTTGCCGAGTCTTGTTATTTCTGGTAATAATAAAAACAAATGAACATCATCAACTCAGTGAAAAGTGACTCGTGCCACCTTCCTCGTCCCGTTTGCGGTAGAGCGATTAGAACCGCCATGTTTGGGTTATAAATAAATAAACCGCCTCCATCGTTTCGGCTCATTCCACATTGGCGGGACTGTTCAAGTCCCGTGGACGTCACAATATTAATCGGACAAGTGTTTCCCAAGTTATGGCCATTTATTTACCAAACCAATGACAGGACACGATGCTGCATCGGCGTGGCCGATGGGGAAAAGGCGCCTTAGTTACCAATGACAGGACACGTTTCTGTGTAGACGTGACCGTAGGGGAAGAGATCCTCAGTTACCAATGACAGGACACATTGCTTGCCGTTTTGCACCTACAGTCCATCTCTTCTATCTATCTGTAATTCCAGCAATCTCTGTTTGTTTGCCTTTTCAAGGTTTGAAATTAATCGGACAAGTGGTTCCCAAGTTATGGCCAAGTTAGAGCGCGTTCCCCATTACGGGTTACAACGTACGGACTTCCGGATAATGATGACTTACTGTATTCTAATAATTTCTTGATTTCTTATGCGCATTTATAGATAAACACAATGCCCCAATCCAGTCGTCATTTACGAGGGCGAAGGAACGGCCTGTATGGTTGCTTGAATTTTTTTTTTTGCACGTATGGGCACTCGAGCGAAGGAACGGCCTGTGTGGTTGTTGTTTCTGGCTTGCGGTTTGAAAGGTTTTTTTTTGTTTTTGTTTTTTTTTTGCACCTACGGCCACGCACGTACGGGCAAGTACTAGTGTATATAAATGGTAGCAGGAGGAATTTCTTTGGAAAGTGAGGATTGAACAGAGTTGTTTGGTCTGTGGATGTGTAGGACGCGTCTTGATGTAAATGAAGTCGGGAAAATGTGAGCTCAAGTGTTGCATGTCGCCACACGTGGGGGATAGGGAGAGGAGGGGAAGAGCGGTGAAAATTAAATTGGGATTAAGGATAATTTCCCTCAGTATATGATTGCCCCCAGTATGTGATTGCCCCCAGTGAGCCATGTTTTTGCATTTGAAAGGCAGCCATGAAGGAGTTACGTTTTTTAACAACAACAACACCGACGAAAACCGAACAAAGCATGCTGAGCAGGCAGAAGCCCCGCCTTCCCGGTTTTTGTGCCAGCAAGCCACGCCCATAGGTGGAAGAAGCGAATGCACGTTGGGCGTGACGTAAGAATTAAGAGGTTTGGTTGTTGGTTGAGATGGCTCAGTTCGGTTTATCAGTAAAGGACGCACGCGGTCGAGAGACGAGAAAGCTCAGAGATGGTGTGAAAGATCAGGGCAGTAGTAGGGCTTTGGTGCTTTTGAGGCATCCAAAATATTTACATGAAAGTGAATGCAGGAAAAGAGAAAAAGTTATTGACTGACACTAAAATCCTCCCAATTCCCTTGTTTTCCTTCCTCAGACCCCACTTTCGAGATTTTTCTTCCCCAAAGTCTCCCAAAATCTTCCTCCCCTTTTCACCATATTTTCATCAAAAGCCCACTTTTCACCACGTTTAACCATCCCCATTTTCACCAAAAATCATCATATTTCTCACTGTACTCAAACAGCGAACCAACAAATACTTGTTCACGTTCTATTTCAGGGAAAAACTTAATTTTTTGGTACACGCCTCACCGTGAAGTGCACCTGAACTTGGTTCTCGGTTGACGTATCTTTATTCAGTAGAGATGAAATGACAAACCTCACTGAATGCTCTTGTCTGAGCATATCATTTTGAGATTGTAGTGGATTCGTTTTCCATTGATTGAATTATCCATGAAGAAATTAATATCAGCATTTCTTTTTGTTTAAATCGGTTTTTATAGATCATTTCCTCGCCTGCGTGACAATGTATCACCCGAGAAACCAGTTTTTCACGCCTTCCCTTGCCAAAAGTAAAGGAACACTTCATTTGTGCTAATTGGTTGAAAATTAAACATTTATCAGCTGGTTTTGTGATTTTGTGACGTGCCCAAAATTGTGAACATCCAAAAACACAAATTGTGTCAAAAATAAATGTTATCCCCAATATTTTTTCACAACCATCAATTTCCGACTCCACACATCCCAATAAACCAAATGGATGTGCTTGTGCTTTGTTCTACCATGGGGCGGGGTTATCTTTTCTTTTCTTTTTCTACCAGCCATGCCACAGCACCATGACATGAGCCTCGACTTGGTACACAAAAAAACAACAAATTAGTTGATGGGGGTATGGTTGCCAGACAATCATTTTGGAGAGAGACAGAGACAGAGACAGAGATTTTTTTTCAGGATTGAAAGACGTACTCCAAGTGTTTGACCAGTTTGTGATTTTGTCAAGATCTGAAGAGGGGGAAGAGGCTGCAGCTTGCCTGTCTGAAGGATGGAGGATGTCACAGTAAAGTGTGGAGTCATCAGCAAATAAATAAAGAGGATTTTCCAGAGTCAGAGAGATCATTAATGAAGATCAGGAATAGTATTGGGCCCAGAACACTGCCTTGACACACTCCAGCCTTGCCAGGGAGAGGAGATGAAAGGATTCTGTTGAGTGCCACGTGTTGGACACGAGAGTTGAGGAGATCAGGAAGAGATGTTTGGAGTTGGCCTTGGATGTCAAAGGCAGACAATTTGGAGAACAAGGCAAGATGCCAGACTGTATCAAAAGCATGCGATGTGTTCAGAGAGATGGCGCTGAACTCATATCTGACATGGGAGGCCTCCATCCATTGTTGGGTGAGTGAGTCGAATCTGCATGTCCAAGGTGTGGAGTCACCTGGTCTGAAACCAAGTGGGTGATCTGAGATGAGTTTGTTGGAGAAAACTGAAAGATTTCATATCAACTGTGATGATGGATTCCATGGCCTTGCTGATAATTGAAAGTAAGCTGAAATGTCTGTGGTTGAGGGGATCAATTTTTGCACCATTTTTATGTAATGCAGTGATGTTGGCTGATTTCCAAGCAGATGAAACAAGACCAAGCGCGACACTGTGAAAAGGGCAGAGAGACGATGTGAAAGAACATCTGAGCAAGTTTTTCGGACATGTGATCTCCTGCCATCCAGTCCAGCAGCAGAATCAGTCGAGGGTTGAAAGAATCTTCTCCACCTTTTCAGGAGCAAAGAACAGAGTCCAGGAGCAGTTGAGTATGATGGGGAAGGATGGGTACTGAGTGTGAGGGGTTGGGGACACAAGATTTGGAAGCAAACACAGAATTGAGGCGTTCGACCTTTTTCATGATTGCAGTTGGCTGTGATGCAATTTGAAGAGAGGAAAGGGTTGGAAGGGGAGCATACACCAGACAGACTTAACAAGGCACCATCAGGTTTAAGAGGAGGCTCCACTCCACAGTTCATTTTTGTAGTTTGATAGATGTTGTTTTCTGGCTCCACTGAGAGTGGCCACACACTTGTTGTGAACTTTTTGGGAAACACTTCCAGGAAGACAAGGGAATTTTTTTTCAGAGCAACTGCCTCACCACAGGATTCAGTCACCATGTGTGGGGAAAAAGTGCAGATGAAATGAAGACAAGATGGGAAGAATCTGTGCATGAGAGAGAGAGCAGGTTTCCATGGAAGAATCCGAGGCTGAGTTAATATTAGGGGCAGGAGATGTGGGAGACCAGTCCTGAAGAGAGATGGCTGCTTGCTGTCCCTGCCAACCTGCCTGAATGATCTGCTAAACTTGCCGGCGCTGAGGCAGCTCTGTGTGAATACCCAGAGAGATGTTGACTTTCAAAGCACATGATCAGATGAACCAATTGGAGCAGTGGAAGAGCAGGAGACGTTTGCAAGAAAGTTGGTCATCACCAAGTCCAGAAGCGAGAATTTAACTTTGAAACAAATCCATGTTGGAAAGTGGATTAATGGGGGAAGTCAAGATCAAGATTTTGAATGGGGGGAGATATGATATGGTCGTGAATAGTTGTTTTGAAGACCTTGAGGGAGGAGTGGGATTAAAGAGTGTGTGTGTTTGTTCCAAAGGCAGAAAAAAAAGAGTAATAAAAGAGTGAAGGTGAGCTATGATTCTTGATTTTTGCATTTTCACCAGAAGGGAGTTTTTGGTGGACATTGAGCGCCCTGAGGAAATGTAGGAGGGACAGAGCAGGGGGGCAAGGCCGGAGAGGAGATGGGAGAAGACAGAAAGACCAGCGACCTGCCTCCAGTGAGAAAGTGTGACCCACAAACTCAGCTTCATCGTGGGAAATACCAATGAACCCAAAAGACTTGGTTTCCACAGTGTGAAGTCAAGCTCGGTGTGAGGCAGGAGCACCACCCCCAGAGGAGGGAGCAGAGCAGTACTCCATCGGACTGCGGATGAAAGCTTTGTTTATGTCCAGAAGCTCAGGTGTGCCAGAGGTGAGAAAAAAGAGGAATTTTGGATTGAGCGATCTGTCAGGTTGGGGCAGAGGCATCAGTTGTTTGAGGTGCACACAGTGAGGGACAGGGGAGGAGGCATTTGGAGGGTGCAGGATGGGGGTGGCTTTGCGGGGGCAAGGTGAAGCTTTGGGGGAAGTTTGAGTGTGTTGGGTGTGGGGGAATGTTTGAGGGATGTGTGGGGGAAGGTTTGAAGGGAGTGGGAGAAGGTTTGAGTGTGAGGAGTGCATGGACTTGTCGCCATTTTGAGCACGTCTCCACGTGCAGGATGAAGCTCCTCGATTCCACGTTCCACAAAGACCATCTCTGGACAAAGTGAAGTGCCAGAATAAAGGAGGGATTTTCTTTTATTTCATTTTCCCCTTGTCTGAATTTCAGTCTGTGTGTGGAGGCACCTCAAATTACACTTGAAGATGAGTTTACCTCGCATATTATTTCATTCTGATTATTATCCGTTGTAAATATTTGATATTTTCATTAAATGTGTTCATTTAAGTGGCTTGTATTGTGTACTGTGCATCCCCCCGTACCGTGCATCCATTTCTGTGCCCCTGTCGCAACGCCATTGCCCCATGTCCTTCCCGCGCATGTGATAATCTCCAAGGATCAACATGTCCATCTCCAATTAAGGAAAAGACCACTCAGCTATCCGGACTAGCGGTGTTTAACGCCCTTCACCACAAATTGTGTCGGGGTGGGTGGGGGGGATTAACCTTGGCTGCAAGTGCTGCGACAATATAATAATGCAACTGAAAATATGGTCAGGACAATGACACTGTCTGGAGAAACTCCTGGGGTTATGATGATTGACCTCATGTGACCTTGTCTTCAAACACCATTGACCTTCTGTCCACCTGGTCTCGTCGGTGTTGGACTCAATTTAAAACTGCCTCTATTTTCGGGCAGGTACTCTCTCACTTCTATCATACAGCTCGTGTGGCCATGAAGGATGAAGTACGTTGCCAAGTGATTCTGGCAGAACCCTAATGGTGTTCAATTGTTTTCACGTGTTCTTTGAAGACACTCTTGATGAAGCCTTTCCATGACTTCACCGATGATTGGGAGAATCAGGAGATAATTGGCCAAATCTGGTACGTTCTGTTTCCATTGTATTTGACCAAACTGGGAGGTTTCCGACATCATTGAGTAGATCGGTGCTCATGGTGTAACTGTATTGGAATGGTTTTGCTGGAGGTGCAGTTGGCTCTCGAGTGCATGTCTGAAGCATTGTAGTTCTTCTTGGGGCCGATAACCTTGTTGCCTCCAGTTTAGTTTTCGATAATTAGTGCAGCAGTAATCATTTATTGCAAATTGTTACCTTGTGCACGCGAAGGGAAGAGCGGGGTTAATCAATCGCTTGTCCTGTCTGTCCATCCGTCTGTCCACAAACGTCATTTTATGATCGAGGAACAACTTACTTTCAATTCAATGTTATATTTTGATCACAAATCGGAAACGAAGATGTAGTTCAGCTGTACTTTGAATTCGTCCCGATCGCACGTGCACAGAGAGGAGTAAGATATTTTTACTCCGTCTGTCTGGCAGGAAAACAAAATTAAAAATCTTTCCAAACAGGAAACTATTTTTAAGGACACAAATAACAGGCATTAATAACGAATGGAACGTGTTCAAGAAGGTGATGTAAAAGGCCATTGGGTCAATGGCAGTAAACTTCGGGATTTTGTTTATTCGACCTTTAAAATCATTATTTTATTTCAATTGAATAAGATACTTGAACACTGTGTGGGGAAAGATGCTCCACAAACTCTCCAGTTTCACATATTATTGTCTTGTGTGTTGGAAATGAAGCCAAACATGTCATGGAAAAATTCACCTTCCTCAAAAGTACTCCACCAAAGGATGTCCAAATTGATGATGAAGTACAATGTAGGACTTGTAAAGGTCAAATTATTTGGATTAAAATCTGCTTTGGAACAAGAGAGGAATCAGCCTCATTAAACTGATTGTGTACAAAACAATTGTACGAACAGTGCTTCCCAACACAGTACTTATGAAACCCATACAACGTATAGCTGCCACTGAAGAAAGCTCAAACGTTTTCATCAAACTTGCTTGAGAAAAAGAATGAAAACAAGAGCGGGAATTGCTTTGCAATAAATGTCTCCGACCGAAGTGGTGTATTTTTTTTGGCCAAAATTGACATTAAATTCCTGCAATATCGATATTAGCAACTGGGAATCCATGGCAAACGAGAACAGCACTCCATGGTGCACGTACCTACACCAGACTGAACAGTATATGTGTTGTATCGCATTGATGGAACGGATCTGGATCCAAACCTGAACCAAAATCTGATCGGCTTGTTCTTGTCGCTTCCACAACTCAACCACTTAGTTGTGTCATAATCCATACATAACGTTTTGAAATATCATGCCATACATCGTTTATAATCCCATTATGGTCATGGTATGTCACAAAGACGAAGTGGGTCCATTTTGGTGAAGATCCAGATCTGAATCACAGAATTTTTATTATTTTTTTCATTGATTCTTCATCATTGAGAGATGGTGCCATTAAATCCATCATATCGACGAGCAACAATCTCCATCAGGTTTAATCATTTATTAACAGAAAATAAGGACAACAACCAATGTGATCACATCAAAGGTATGAACAGATTAAATGTATCATCCTCTCCTCCTCCAGCTTCATATGATTTAATTGTCTCTCCTTCCACTGCAGGACATTTTTTTTCAGCTGCTCCACCTGGAAGAGACGTTCAGAGCAGACAAGATGTCAGTGCATGAAGTCATCAACATTAAATACCGTATTTCGTTTTCCCTGTCATCATTTTGATGTTTAAACATTTTCTGTCAGGTTTCCATAATTATTGCTGGGGTTGACAAAGTTGGAGCAAAAACTTCAGAAATAAAATAACATGGGCATGGGTCCAGATGTCCACCTGACTTTTCCAGGGAGTGATTTGCCATTTCCACAATTTACTTGGCCAAAAGCCCTTTCATTGTGATGCAATCACAATGGCTGTCAACATCGTTCATTTCGGCAAAATACTTTTCCTCCTCCTCAATCGCTTTATTCCATCAATTAATTGTCAGATGCAGAACTCCTGCTTACAACAACAACAACAACAACAACAACAACAACAACAACAACAACAAACGTTTTGTGACAATTTTCCCCGTTGTCCAGCGGATTGTATGAATGATGGCATTCCTCCATACGAATCTATCCATTGCATCAATGTTGGGCAAATCCAAATATTCCATTTCTTTCTTGACATTTCCAATACATGTGGTTTTGTGGATGTCCTTTCTTCTTTCGACCACGAGCTTTATTGCTCTCTTTACAGCTTCATCAGCTGAGCTTCATTGCACATGACCAAACCAACCAAGTCCTCTCTTCGAAAGTTATTCTTCAGTTAATTTCTCATCACACAGGAGAAGGATCTGAGGGTGGTAATCGATACGGGAGGTAAGCAAGCAGCACAGTCCCAGACAGCTGTAGGCGAAGCAAATAGGGTTTTAGGCTGTCGAAGGAGGGGGATCTATTACAAATCAAAAGAGGTGGTGTTAACATTGTACAGGAATTTAGTGAGGGCTACATCCAGAATATTGTGTGCAGTTATGGTCACCACAGTTCCGGAAGGACAGAGATGCCATAGAGAAGGTTCAGCATCGGGCGACGAGATTGATTCCGGGCCGAGCCAGACTCAGCTGTGAGGAGCGGTTGAAGGAGACGGGGCTTTATTCACGAGAAAGGAGGCGGTTGCGAGGAGATATGATGGAGATGTTTAAGATAATGAAAGGCAGAGATAAAATAAGTGCAGATGAATTATTCAACAGAGGAGACAGTGACAGAACCAGGTGCCATCGCCTGAGAGTAAAGAAGAGGAGAGTGAAGATGGTAGTAAAGCAGAGGACTTTCACTCAGAGAGTAGTTAATGCATGGAATGGTCTCCCTGGAAAGGTGGTGGCAGCAGAAATATTAGATAAGTTTAAATTAGAATTAGATGGGTTCCTGGGAGTTATGGAGGTGGAGGGTTATGGGGATGTTGATTAGACTTTTCGGTAGTTTGCGTATTGATGGGTGATTGTGTACGGAGTGCTGTTGGTGGGGGTCTTGTTAAGGGGGGTTGGGTGGTTGATGTGTGTTTTTAACCAAGCCCATGCCTCCTCTCCGAGGGAAAGAAAACAATTAAATAATCACAACAACAACAAAAAAAACTTTTTTTTCGTACTTTCATGAATTTAACTTTTTTCCCCATTTTCTTTCTTGGATTCTGGGTTTGTTTGGTGTTCACGCGGGCATGATGGGCTGAATGGCCTCCACCAGTGTTGGATTTCCTTGTTGTTTCACTCTTATTGATTTTTTTAATCTCTTCCTGATTTCTGAACTTCGCATTCTTTCTTTCAGAGACAATCCATTCAATCATACCATTGTCATCTCTGTTCTTCCCATTCTTCTTCCATCTTCGATCATGCCTGAGACCTTCGACAAATGAATTGTAATTGGGAGGGGACACGAACCTGTTACCTTTCGCTTGGTTTTCATCAATGTGGGCATTGTCAATGTTTCACTTCCATATGTCAATCCCGGTCCGATGCAGGCTTTATTAACTCTAACTTTTACAGATTATGGATTGTTTCTGTTCTTAATGATACCAGCAAGTTGTCCAGTCATCATTCATCTGAAAATTCTTCCTGTGGAGTTGTCGGTGACGAAACCAACACCCCTTTCTGGCTTGCGAGTGGGGAGAGACTGACACCGTTGCAGGACGAAAAACAACTGAAAAAATACACCCGTGCGGGAGTGACGGTCATCTCTGCGAGAAAAAAATCGTCATTTTCACATTTTTTGCCAACTTTGAAGTCACGTGACACGAAAACGAAAGCGAATATTGAAAATCCAGTCTGACCAAATTTCGATATTGTCCCATAGGTTCATATGCGACAATCAAATTCAAGATCGCTTGAGAAATGGCGGAGGAGATAGAATTTGAAAATCGTCATTTTCGCAACTTCAAAAGCCTCGTGACCTTGACCTTGACCTTCGGCGACCTTGAAAGTCATACCCTCGTGTACGTCTCATCGACCTCCATCAGGATCACGAATGACCAGATTCCCGCTTCAACTTCATTGTCAACTGACGGACTGACGGATCGAAGGACATCGACACCCATATTATTAGGTCATGCTCGATGAGATGACCTAAAAAGTGTGCATGAGCTCCCTTCGGGAGCCAATGGCCATCCAAAAAGGAGACTGTGTCTCCGAAAAAACACCCATCGAGCTTGGACTGTTTGTGGCAACTCAGGAAGCTGAGGGTGGAGTGGAACCCTTGATGTGAGGCAGATTAGATAGTATTAGCCAACAGCAACCACAAAACTAAACTAGGGGGGAAGAGTGTGAGTACGCAGTGTCGCTGAAGCCATGGAAGGCATGTTCCTCGTCCGGTTGATGACACTGCTGTCCAATTCTTCTCCAACCACTTTTGTACTATTTTCATGGTATAAGTGGACACTGATTTTTGTTGTCAGTGTTTATTCTTTGAAAAAATAATGAAAGGAGTCGTGAATACAAATTCTTTCCCCGAAAGATGAAATGAATATGTTCCATAATATGTCTCCCATTCCAAGTGCCATCACCATAATCTCCAAAGACACAAGAACGTTTTGTTTTATTCTAATTTTGAATTAAACTATCATCAATAACTAACCTGCTGGAATGGAAACAACGACAGTCAGAGAAAGCAGACATTGTAACATCGTGTCAAGAGATTTACCAGGATACTCGCTCGGTCCAGTGATTGTAGGAATGTGTAACTTACCGTATTTTCAGATCATTTTAAATGATTCCTCTTTCCCAGGCTAATCTCTGCTGCCGCAAGAGCACAACTTTCAAGAGCGGCTCTTCATGCTTTCGTGTGTTTCGATGAGTCTTTTGTTCTTGTGCTGCTCCACGCCCTGCTGCTTCAAACAATCTTTTGGGCCGTTGTCCTCTGAAACTCTCCTTCACAATCCTCTCGCTCTTTATGGGAGGTAATATTATCAGATCCACAGGAAAACCACAGGCTTGTTGTAGCAACTCTAAAGCTGCACCTTAAATCCTGGAGAATGGTACCATCCCAGCCGAGGCTGGATGTTGCCAAGCTCAGAGATGAGAGAGTAGCTGAGGAGTTTGTGAACAGGCTGAGTGGACACTTGGGGGGTCTGGGTGCTTTGGGGGGTCCTGAAGAGTTGTGGAGCGCCTTCAAGACCACCGTCCTTGATGTTGCCGGTGGATGCCTTGGAGCTCACCGCAGGGCAAAGAAGTATTTTGTCTCTCAAGGGACACTGGATACCATTGACCAGAGTCGCAGGGCCAGGCTGAATGGCAGAGCTGAGCTGTTCAGGGAGCTGAGGCGTAAAACTGTACGTGCACTGAGGGTGGACAAGGAGGCCTATGTGCGAGGAATCTGTGAGGGGGTAGAGCATCACCTGTGGACAGGTGATTCTCGTCCCGCTTACAGGGGAATTCGCGCATTACGTTCATCCAAGCCCATCCCTCGGAGCACTACAGTTCGAGCAGAGAGTGGTAGGCTCTTGACAGAGGAGTCTGAAGTGAAGGCCCGCTGGGCCGGTTACTTTGAGCGGTTGTACCAGGCTGATCCCCCAACTGTCGAGTTGGACGTCAAGGGTGTTACAATCCCTGTTGCTGACTCTCGAATCAACTGCGGTCCACCTACGCTTGTGGAAACACGGGCTGCGGTGAACCAGTTGAAACGGGGCAAAGCTCCAGGGATTTGTGGCATCCATGCCGAACTTCTCAAGGCTGGTGGAAATGCTGCACTCGTGTCGTTGCATGCAGTTTTGTGCTCTGCCTGGAACACAGGCATCATCCCAACTGACTGGAAGAGGGGCCTTGTTGTCCCTCTCTGGAAAGGGAAGGGTGATCGCCAAGACTGCAACAACTACCGAGGGGTGACGCTGCTCTCAGTGCCGGGCAAGGTCTTTGCTCGGATAATTCTCGATAGGGTTCGCCACCATCTGCTTGAGCACCAGCGTCCAGAGCAGTCAGGCTTTGCACCAAAGAGGTTAACGATTGACCGTATCCTTGCACTTCGTGTCCTCACCGAACGCAGACGAGAGTTTCGGCAGGGGCTGCTTGCAGCCTATGTTGATCTCTGTAAAGCATTCGATTCAGTGAATCGGGATGTCCTCTGGAGGATTCTTGGTCTTCGTGGGGTGCCACCAAAACTGATCGATCTGATGTCTGAACTCTACTCTGGTACTGAGAGTGCTGTGAAGTGTGGTGGTGCCATCTCTGACTTATTTCTAGTTGTTACTGGAGTTCGTCAGGGATGTGTACTTGCCCCCACACTTTTCAGCACTTGTATGGACTGGATTCTAGGGAGGATGTCGGAGAGATCAAGTTGCGGTGCGTCATTTGGGAATGTCAAGATCTCGGACCTTGACTTTGCAGATGATGCAGTCATCTTTGCGGAGACTTTAGACATCCTCTTGGGGGCCCTCGAGGTGCTGAATGAGGAGTCGGAGCCGTTGGGATTACGGGTTTCTTGGGTCAAAACTAAGATCCAGGCTTTCGGTGACATCTTGGATGCTGCTGTCCTGTCTGTGTCTGTTTGTGGTGAGGATGTTGAGATCGTGGAGAGATTCACTTACCTTGGCAGTGATATCCATGTCTCTGCTGGCTGCGAGTCAGAGGTCAATAGACGTCTGGGTCGGGCCTGGGGAGTCATGGATTCACTGGATCATGGGGTGTGGCGCTGCCGGTACCTGTGCGGGAGGACGAAAGTCCGAGTCTTCAGGTCCTTGGTACTTCCAGTCTTGCTCTATGGGTGCGAGACTTGGACTCTGACCAAGGATCTGAGACGGAGACTTAATTCCTTTGGTACCAGGTCTCTTCGGAGAATCCTTGGCTATCGCTGGTCGGATTTTGTGTCCAACGAGCGGTTGCTGAGAGAGACTCGGATGAGATTTGTTACCTGCATAGTCCGTGAGCGTCAGTTGCGGCTGTATGGACATGTGGCTCGTTTTCCTGACTCTGATCCTGCTCACCAGATTCTCTCAGCGAGGGAGTCTCATGAGTGGAGGAGGCCAGTGGGTCGACCACGTGCCTCATAGTTGCAGCAGGTTAATCAGCATCTCAAGGAGATGGGGATGGGCCTGGCATCTGCCTGGGGGATGGCCAGACGGAGGCCCCTGGAGTACCGGCGGAAAGTGGACGCAGCGACGTGCTGTTCTGGCACATGCTCCCATACCTGACCTGACCTGAATATTATCATCGTATTCTGCATCCGAAGATGATTGCGTTTCCTGTCATTGTGCACGTTTCTCTTCAGGTACTTCACCTGCAAAACACATCCCGAGTGGGGAACACGTCAGTGCATCAAGTATTTGTTATTTTACCTCGTGTCTGAAACCGGGACTTAACCCAATGTCAGAGTTTTTCTGTTATTGAACAGAATGATCATGTTGAGGTGAAACTCTGTGAGCAAACATGACTGTCACTACCTGGGATATTGGCACAGTGACAGACAGGCAAAAATAAAGGAGAATAAAACAAGTGTGCTGTGATCACATCTATCAAACAGACGAAGCAATTCCACTTGTCTAAGTTCCATGCACAAAAAAATAGTCTTGTGGAGATTGACGGTTATTTCATGAACAGGCAGAGTGAAAATGACGGATGAGGGGGAAGTGGCATGGCCCCCTTTCCTTAATTGGTATGGTCATGGGGAGCACAACTTCAGGTTGAGCATGGTCACGATGCCGCACAATCATTTTGGTCTGTATCTTGTTTTCGGTTTCTGCGAAGAAGATTTTTGAATAAAATTCCAATATTTTGTGCAAACCCACCTTTCACCCCCTTTAAATGGACAGATCTGGAAGGGAAGGACAACCCTATGAGACCTTACTGTCCTGATGCATTGTTCCAAATTTGTCCATGTCACTCAGGTCGTTGCGGAGAAGATGTTTGCATTGTACCAAATTTGGTCCATATCAGTTGCGTAGTTTGTGAGGAGAGGATGTTATTGTCAAATGCTAACGGATGGACGGCTGGACACCGGGACCCACTCTGAGCTTATTTCAGAGAAATAACCCAGTTATTTGTTCAGATCGCTCAGAATGATGATGAGCCCCCGACATCTTAAGAATATTTACCTGCTCAAAAGTTGGACAATCCTGTTTTCCTGCACTTCTGGTCGGGGTCATCAAATGGTTCTCCAAGAGCTCACCCTCGCCCTCGCTTGACTGCAGAGCCTCCTTCAAAAGTTCCAGCTCAACAAAACGTGAAGACTGCTTTTGGCACAGCTTCTTGACGTCTTTGACCTGAAAATGAATTAAAAGAATAAAGAGGAGACAAAGTATATGAAAGAAACGAACAGGCTATAGCATTTCCCTCTGCTATATCACATCTTAACCTGGTCCACGAGGACACGTTCAATTTGATTCCGATTAAAATGATCATCAGAAACTAACCTCCTGGATTGCCTTCGTGACCCACTCTTGCCCCTCTTTCAGCCCCTCAGACATTCCGCTTGTTGCAGCAAACGTTACATTGTGCTGCTGTTCGTCCTCATCTGTGTTTTGCTGCAGACAATAATTCAGGAAACGAACTTCTTCTTCGTTTACCTTCCTTTTCAGGAGCTGTCCCTGGGAAAATCACATGACACACAGGACACACATTATCAATGAGTAATATTGTCTCGCCCCCGAGATCATAAGAATGCTCACCTGATGAAAAGATGGACAATGCTGTTTTGTTGCAAGCTCGATCGGGTTCATCGGAAGGTTCTCGAAGAGCTCCTCACCCTCACTCTCATCCTCGTTTGACTGCAGAACCTCCTCCAAATATTGCTCAAGCTCGATAATATGAAACATCTGCTCTTGGTTCCGCTTATTGAAGGCTTTAACCTGAAAATAAATTTAAGGAATATCGGGAACAAAGAGAAGACAAACGAACAGGCAACATAATTTCCCCGACCACATTGTTGCATAACTTATCTCAACCTGGTGCACAAGGACACATTAAATTTGATTCACATTTCAATTATCATCAGGAACTAACCTGATGGACTGTCTTACTGAGTCCGCCCTGCCCCTCTTAAAGCCACTCTACTATTCCCCTCATTACCGCAAGCTTTTCATTGTGCTCCTCGATGTCCTCCATTGCATTTTGATGTAGAAAATGATTCACAGAATGAACCTGTTCCTCATCTTGTTTCCTCCTCAGGAGTTGTTCCTGTCAAATCATGTGACACTCAGGACATGCAGATGAATGAGTAATGCACATGTCTGTCACGGAATATGGGGCAAAGGGAAAGTGTCTTTTATGATCACTCAGGTGTGACCAGAATCCCACAACTTGCTCACCTGCTGGACCACATGGTGCTGCTCCTGGCGATGCTTTGCATGTTGCTCAGTGTCCTGCTCCATGAAGAACACTGCTCTGCTCGTTGGTTGAAGGTCCGTGGTGAGCTGTTCAGTCTGAACATTAAGCTCCTCAAGACACTCAATTTCCTGCAGGACCAGATGGTGCCGCTCCTGGCGATGCTTTGCATGGAGTTCTGTGTCCTGCTCCATGAAGAACACCGCTCTGCTCGTTGGTTGAAGGTCTGTGGTGAGCTGTTCAGTCTGAACATTAAGCTCTGCAAGACAATCAATCTCCTGCTGGACCACAAGGTGCTGTTCCTGGTGATGCTTTGCATGGAGCTCAGTGTCCTGCTCCATGAAGAACACTGCTCTGCTCGTTGGTTGAAGGTCTGTGGTGAGCTGTTCAGTCTGAACATGAAGCTCCTCAAGACACTCACTCTCCTGAGACATTTTCATGTTGGGCCGACGTCCCTGGAACATATGACAATAAATATCATCACTGCATTAAACAGAGGGAAATTTTTTCAAGATAACATTGTGCACGGTCTACTCTGTTTCATGATTATCAGAAATGAAGTGATGAAAAAAACTCTTCAAATACAAACTTGTGACCTTTGATCAATTTCACATGTTGTTAAAGAACCCTCCACAAGTGCTTCCCCAAAATGACATCATCACCTTCAGGTTTGCACAATTGGTGGGACAAGGGATTTACCTTCTCCCAAAAATGGGTCTTCTTCTTCTTCTTCTTCTTCTTCTTCTTTTTCTTCTGCTTCGGTTCATTCACCTTCTCATCTTCAATTTCTTCAGTTGTGTGATTGTGATTTACACACAGCAACCCATTCATGTTGTTCATAAACCTCTTGAACAAGGTTTTTCTCCTTGGTGAAGCCGCGTGGTTTTCATCAAAGGTTGTTGCTGCTGTTGAAGTTTCCTTCGTTTTCTGAAGGTCTCCAGCATGCATGGTGGTTGGGGTGGTTGTGGTGGTTGTGCCAGTCGCACCATCCACCACCCAAGCTCTCTGATCACGTTTCCTCACCATATTTCCTTGACCTGCAAATCGTTTGGGGGAGATGGGTTTAAATTAAGTGTGAGGTTCATCATTATCATTGATACTGTAATGTATCCGGGTCTTCATTGATCACGGTCATGTTAGGCAAAGTCACCTTTGGTTTCCCACCGAGCAATGTGAGTGATTGTTTTTCAATAAAACATGTGAACAGTCACAAACAGGTGTACACACACGAACCAACGGTTCTCCACACAGCATTTCCCTCCAAGACAGAGCAAGAAGGCAGGCTGATGATGTCACAATCATTATCAACAATAATGAAGCACAAACCAACTCACACACACACACACACACACACACACACACACACCAAAGTTATCAACCTCAATAAGAGATGAACACGAAACGTGAACAACGACAAACAACCTCCGTCTGCTGTCACGGATCGAAATACGACAGAAAACAAGAAAAAAAGAGTAATCAGAGATTGCAGACTCTCGCCAGAACTTGTTTTGTGTGGTGTTTGTGTTGTTTTGTGTGGTGTTTGTGTTGTTTTGTGTGGTTTTTGTGTGGTGTTTGTGTTGTTTTGTGTGGTGTTTGTGTGAAACAAGGAAAAAGTAAAGATGACGTCATCAGGAGGAACCTGGATAGGATTCACATTTCAGCTGCTCCTCCTCTTCCCTCAAACACATCCAGGCACAGCCATGTGAATCTTAATAAAAAGAAATAAAAACTCATTCTTCAACCTTTTTTTTTTCTTCAACCTTTCCTTTACCTAATCTTCCCGAATCTTTGTCCAAAAAATATAAAAACAAGCAGTCATAGACTGGTACTTACGAAATCGTCAACTTGACCTCTGACCTCGTCTAATAAAAGCTGTCTCGAGAGAAGGTAGCGACGCAAACCAGAAGTTTCTCCGATGATTCTGTACCAAACCATCGAAAATCGTAACGTCGAGCGAAGCAAAAATCTCCATTTCTCCACGCATTTATTTTATATTATTTTATCAAAGTCACAAAACCGTAATATTCGGCCATCCACCAACAATCTTAACATAATCCGACGGCTCAGCGAGTCAGGCATGCGACGATAACCTTTATTGGGATAAAAAAAATCCTTAAACACCATCTTTATCGAAAACACCGTCAGCGTGCACACGGAAAACCTTAACGTGACTCAACGACGCGTCTGCTCGAGCGCACTGCATCACGTGACAACCCGTGACGCGTCGAGTGAAATATTTTTTATACAATCTTAAAACGTCTCCAAAACATCCGATTTTTACCAGAATTTCGACAACCGAGTTTTCAGCGTCCTAAGCGATCGCAAAAACCAAAGACAAAATTAAAATCGAAGTTAAAACGAACTCGTAACGTCGAGCGAAGCAAAAATACTCCATTTCTCCACATGAATTTACGGAATTATGTTTGACCTCACTGTGACCTTGACCTTTGACCGATTTTGACCAAAATCTAATCAGCGCGAGCCATCACCCTCCTGAATCACGTGGTGTAATTTGACATTGGAAGCTTCTTCCGTTCTCGAGTTATCATTTTTTGAATGTTTGACCTCACTGTGACCTTGACCTTTGACCGATTTTGACCAAAATCTAAACAGCACTAGCCATCACCCTCCTGAATCACGTGGTGTAATTTGACATTGGTAGCTTCTTCCCTTCTCGAGTTATCTGTACCAAACCATCAAAAATCGAATATTTGACCTCACTGTGACCTTGACCTTTGACCGATTTTTACCAAAATCTAATCGGCACTCGCCATCACCCTCCTGAATCACGTGGTGTAATTTGACATTGGTAGCTTCTTCCGTTCTCGAGTTGTCGTGCCTACAAACAAACAAACAAACAAACAAACAAACAAGCAGTCAGAGACTGGTACTTTCGAAATCGTCAACTTGACCTCTGACCTTGTCTAATAAAAGCTGTCTCTTGAGAAGGTAGCGACACAAACCAGAAGTTTCTACGATGATTCTGTACCAAACCATCAAAAATCGATTGTTTTGGATGTTTGACCTCACTGTGACCTTGACCTTTGACCAAAATCTAATCAGCGCGAGCCATCACCCTCCTGAATCACGTGGTGTAATTTGACATTGGTAGCTTCTTCCGTTCTCGAGTTATCTGTACCAAACCATCAAAAATCGAATATTTGACCTCACTGTGACCTTGACCTTTGACCAATTTCGTCCAAAATCTAATCAGCACTAGCCATCAGCCTCCTGAATCACGTGGTGTAATTTGACTTTGGTAGCTTCTTCTGTTCTCGAGTTATCTGTACCAAACCATCAAAAATCGAATATTTGACCTCACCGTGACCTTGACCTTTGACCGATTTTGACCAAAATCTAATCAGCACTAGCCATCACCCTCCTGAATCACGTGGTGTAATTTGATATTGGTAGCTTCTTCCGTTCTCGAGTTATCGTGCCTACAAACAAACAAACAAACAAACAGAAACGGAAGGCATCAATATACTTACGAAATCTTTAGATTTTGTAAGTCACAAACAAACAAACAAACAAACAGAAACGGAAGGCATCAATATACTTCCGAAATCTTTAGATTTCGTAAGTAACAAGCAGTCATGGACTGGTACTTACGAAATCGTCAACTTGACCTCTGACCTTGTCGAATAAAAGCTGTCTCGAGAGAAGGTAGCGACGCAAACCAGAAGTTTCTCCGATGATTCTGTATCAAACATCAAAAATCGAATGTTTGACCGATTTTTGACCAAAATCTAATCAGCACTAGCCATCATCCTCCTGAATCACGTGGTGTAATTTGACATTGGTAGCTTCTTCCGTTCTCGAGTTATCGTGCCTACAAACAAACACACCAACACACACACACACACACACACAACCAAACAAACAAACACACAAACAGAGGACGGAAGTCATCAATATGCTTCCGAAATCAAAAAGCGTCTTAAAATGTTTCAAGTTCCTCTTTCACACATGTGGTTCTCGGTATTGCATCATAATTCACTATTCTTCTTGTTCTTGTTCTTGTTCTTCTTCTTCTTCTTCTTCTTCTTCCAGAAAAGACTGTTTTCGACACCACCTTTCCAACACGCTTTGTCGAAAAAGTCCCACTGTTACATTTCTTTTCTCCATTCTCTTAATTCTCCTATATTACATCCCTCATGAAATGTCTTTCATCGCATCTCTGACTGAAAAAATAAATTTCAATCCCAGTTTGCAATACACGGTCTTGTTTCATCAATCGTCCTTTTTTCCCAACTTCAGTGCCAGTTCAGCCCACCTACTTAAATCTACCTCCTCCGATTCCCAGCCCGGATCTCAACCAACTGTACTCCATCTCTTCTGGCTCTGATTTTGACCAATTCCCCTGAAAATATCTGCTGTTCTTTCTCCGCTCAAATTGGTTCATCTGACCACGTCCTTGTCAAAGTAGACATCTCTCTGACGGTTATTAGAGAACCACCCACCTTCTCAACCCACCTTACCCAGTCGCTCCGAGCTGTTCCTGGAATCTGTGTCCTTTTCTCCTGACAGGATGGAGAGGTTGCTGTCAAACCTCCACTCAGATTCTGCAATCTCTTTGCTGTTCCATCCTCTGCCTTACCATGTCATCCCTGAGATTGGCAAGCAACACCCTCTTCACTCTCAGCAGATCTGGATAAAATCACAAGCTGGTCCAACACTTGAAACACGTCTTTCATTCTTGACAAATCTCTCACTCACCATGTCTCTCCGAAAAGACCATCTGGAACCCCCCCCCCCCCCACCTACTTGCTGAACAATCCTCATGAAGAAATCCTTTCATTCAAGTTTTTGGGTCTCACTATCTGCCATGATATTTCCTGGGAAAGCCACATTTCCAAGCTGGTCTCCAAAGCCAGTCGCTGACTGGGCATCCTCTGTCATGCAAAGTCCTTCCTTGGCACACCTGAGCTCCTGACCACATACAAAGCTTTCATCCACATACAAAGCTTTCATCCCCGATGGGCTGGTGCTCCTGCCTCTCACCTTTCTTGGCTTTACGCTGTGGAAACCAAGGCATTTAGGATCATTGTTTTCTCCCGCGATGAGGCTGAGTCTTTGGGTCTCTCACTCTCTTAGCGCAGGCAACTCGGTGGTCTTTCTGTCTTCTCTCCGGCCTCACCCTCCATGCTCTGTCTGCGATATGCCCCCCTAGCCCCCCCCACCCCCACATTTCTGTAGGGTGCTCAATGGCCGCCAGCAACCCCCTTCTGGTAAAACTACCAGAATCAAGAATCACTGCTCACCTTCACTCTTTCATTCCTCTTTTTTCTGCCTTAGGAACAAACTCCCACACTCTCTTCCATCCCACTACTCCCTCCAGGTCTTCAAAACAGCTGTTCACCACCACCTCTTATCTTCCCCCATCCAAAACCATGATCTTTTCTACCCCCGTTAATGCATCTCAAACCCCCTCCTTCAAATTCCCTGCATTCCTTACTGAAAGTCCGTGTGGTGTCCATCTTGTTGACCCTGTGTTCCCCACCCCATCCCTCACCCTTCCACCGATCTCCTCATGTCCCGCTCTCTTCTCCACTGTTTGGTCCTTCCCTCTCCCGCCCCTCTTGTCTCCTGCTCCCCTTGTTGTACACTCTGTGTGTTAGCTCTCATACGAGCCTCGATATTTTATACAAAAACAAAACAGCATTAGGTACCTTTGCATCTCCTGATGTCCGTTTTGATCACGTGCACATTCATTTCGTCAGTTCTCTTCCACAATCTCGGGGTAACACATATCTTCGGAGAAAGTGACTTTTGTTCGACATGACCAAGACGATGGAGTGAAGTGGATTTTGTTTGTTTGGTGAACAACCACGACAAAGACGAACTCGACTCCTCTTCTATTTGCCATTTTTGATACCATTGTAAAGGCGCAACGGCTCGACACCAAGAAACTTTCTTCTTTACAAACTGCTGGTGAAGATGAGCTGCCGACGTTGGTGCAAAAAACGGACACACTGACTCTGTCAGCTGAGCAGCGCTGTGATGTCATCAGTTGATTAGCGCCGTGATGTATCCGTGGACCGCGGTGTTGTGCATGTCTCGCGACAAGAAGTGTTTATCATTTTCTAATTCATCATTTTGATGGGGTGGGGTGGGGATAGTTTTTTTGTAAAATAAGTACCATCATTTATTACCTCCGTCACCGAAGGTGGACGAAGTTTACGTTTTCACCCGTCTCTCTGTCAGCAGAATATCTCGAAAATTTGTGGCCAGATTTGGACGAAACATGGTGGACAAGTCGGGTGTGTGACAAGGACGAATTGATGAGATTCTGGTGAAGATCCAACTCTGAGAATTTCAAAAGCGATTCTTCACTGTTGAGAGAGAGACAGAGACAGAGACAGAGACAGAGACAGAGACAGAGACAGAGACAGAGACAGAGACAGAGACAGAGACAGAGACAGAGACAGAGACAGAGACAGAGACAGAGACAGAGACAGACACAGACAGAGACAGAGACAGACAGAGACAGAAACAGACAGAAACAGACAGAGACAGAAACAGACAGAGACAGAAACAGACAGAGACAGAAACAGACAGAGACAGAAACAGACAGAGACAGAAACAGACAGAGACAGAAACAGACAGAGACAGAAACAGACAGAGACAGAAACAGACAGAGACAGAAACAGACAGAGACAGAAACAGACAGAGACAGAAACAGACAGAGACAGAAACAGACAGAGACAGAAACAGACAGAGACAGAAACAGACAGAGACAGAAACAGACAGAGACAGAAACAGACAGAGACAGAAACAGACAGAGACAGAAACAGACAGAGACAGAAACAGACAGAGACAGAAACAGACAGAGACAGAAACAGACAGAGACAGAAACAGACAGAGACAGAAACAGACAGAGACAGAAACAGACAGAGACAGAAACAGACAGAGACAGAAACAGACAGAGACAGAAACAGACAGAGACAGAAACAGACAGAGACAGAAACAGACAGAGACAGAAACAGACAGAGACAGAAACAGACAGAGACAGAAACAGACAGAGACAGAAACAGACAGAGACAGAAACAGACAGAGACAGAAACAGACAGAGACAGAAACAGACAGAGACAGAAACAGACAGAGACAGAAACAGACAGAGACAGAAACAGACAGAGACAGAAACAGACAGAGACAGAAACAGACAGAGACAGAGACAGAGACAGAGACAGAGACAGAGACAGAGACAGAGACAGAGACAGAGACAGAGACAGAGACAGAGACAGAGACAGAGACAGAGACAGAGACAGAGACAGAGACAGAGACAGACAGAGACAGACAGAGACAGAGACAGAGACAGAGACAGAGACAGAGACAGAGACAGAGACAGACAGAGACAGACAGAGACAGACAGAGACAGACAGAGACAGACAGAGACAGACAGACAGACAGAGACAGACAGAGACAGACAGAGACAGACAGAGACAGACAGAGACAGACAGAGACAGACAGAGACAGACAGAGACAGACAGAGACAGAGACAGAGACAGAGACAGAGACAGAGACAGAGACAGAGACAGAGACAGAGACAGAGACAGAGACAGAGACAGAGACAGAGACAGAGACAGAGACAGAGACAGAGACAGACAGAGACAGACAGAGACAGAGACAGAGAGAGACAGAGACAGACAGAGACAGAGACAGAGACAGAGACAGAGACAGACAGAGACACACAGAAACAGACACAGAGACAGAAACAGAGACAGAGACAGAAACAGACAGAGACAGAAACAGACAGAGACAGAAACAGACAGAGACAGAAACAGACAGAGACAGAAACAGACAGAGACAGAAACAGACAGAGACAGAAACAGACAGAGACAGAAACAGACAGAGACAGAAACAGACAGAGACAGAGACAATATCTCAAAAATCTGTGGACGGATTTGGATTAAACTTGGTGAAATGGTTGGGTGTCCGTGAAGGACAAATTGATTTGGTTTTGGTGAAGATGTGGATGTTAGAGATAATTTTAACCTGTGTCACGAAAGGTGGATGGAGTTATGTTTTCACCCTCTGATTGTTTGTTTGTCTGTGAGGACATCTCAAAAACATTCTGGATGGATCCGGAGAAAATTTTTGGACAGGTTTGGTGTGTAACACGGATGAATAGATTCCATTTTGGTGAAGATCCAGATCCGTATACCAGAGGTTTAAAAAAAGAAACAATTTTCTGTGATTCTTCACCATTGAGAGATGGTGTTATTAACTCCAGCATATCGATGAGCAACAATCTCCATCAGGTTTATTCATTTATTAACAGAAAATAAGTTCAACTACCAATGTAATCACATCAAATATATTAACAGATTAAAAGTATTATCCTCTCCTCCTCCAGCTTCACATGATTTAATTGTCCCTCCTTCCACTGCAGGACATTTTTTTCAGCTGCTCCACCTGGAAGAGACGTTCAGAGCAGACAAGATGTTAGTACATGAACTCATCAACATTAAATACCGTATTTCGTTGTCCCTGTCATCATTTTGATGTTGAAACATTTTCTGTCAGGTTTCTATTATTATTGCGAAGGTTGACAGAGCTGGAGCAAAAATTTCAGAAAGAAAATAACATGGGCATGGGTCCAGATGTCCACCTGACTTTCCCAGGGAGTGATTTGCCATTTCCCACTTGACTTGTCCAAAAGCCCTTTCATTGTTATACAATCACAATGGCTGTCAATATAGTTCATTTAGATCATAAATTTTAGTTATCGTGGTGTTTAATTTCGACAATCGCAGTTTTTGAACGAAGATGACTCATTGTGTCTGTGTGTATGATCACTTCCCATTCTGAGCCTTTTCTTATTTCTCACGCACCGTTAATTGTCGTAATCACATCATCATACGGGAACGAAGCTACATTTAATAATAATGAATCGTCGAACAGGAAATGACATACAGAGATCCTGTAACACTACATCCATATGATCTCGTCGACACAACAGTTAATAATGGCGCTCAAACACAAAATGATGGACAAAACTAATCATCCTAAAAGGCAGAGAAAGGTGATGACATTGTGCGAATAGATCGAGTTGTTGGATACGTTGGCAAGAAGTGAAAATGCAGCATCTGTGGGCTGCCATTACGGGATCAAGGAATCAACTGTGTGTAAACGTGAGTCAAATATCTGTGCAAGGGTTCCTGCCAGCAAAGTACAAAAGGTTCATTCCAGTCCCGTGATCCTCACATTGAAAGGATGGAAAAATCACTTGATGTTTGGTTCGAGGACCAAACAGAAAAAAATGCACCATTGTGGATTTACTCAGACTGAGTGGACCGGTGATCGAGGAGAATTCATTGCAGATTTCCCAACGTTTCCACGAGGCACCAGGGACCGAAGGCTTCAGTTCAACCGTGGCTCATGGAACTCAGAGATGAAGGGATTTACGCTGGAGCAGTTTTTTAACGCCGAAGAAATGGGATTATTTCGGAGGAGGATTCAATCTCATGACCTCCTCTCCAAGCAGGGAAGATCTGCTCTGAATCAAGATGGCTCAGGACCGTTTAAACCTTATTCTGTGTGGCAATGCAACAGTGGGCTTTGTCGTGCTCCTGATGATCCAACAGCCATGACAAGTTCTCCATCCACATCTCTCTGACCTCCACCCCCCCCCACCCCAGAGCAGCATCGTCATTATCTCAGAGCTGTCTTGTGTTTTCTATTTCCGACAGAATACAGGACGAACAGTGTGCAATATGTTTACCCTCACCCACCTTGCTGTTTTGGAATAAATTAAAAAGATAAAACCCTTGTGTTTTTGTTTATTACCTTTGTTTTGTTTCTTTTGTGACTTTCCCAGGAAATATCATGGCAGATAGTGATACCAAAGGTGAAGGAGGTAATGTTTTCATCCCTCTCTGTTTATTTGTTTGACTGTGTGCAAGTTGTGGATGAATTCAGCCAAAACATAGTGGACAATTAATTTAATATGATAATTATTTAATATTCAAAGTCATTCCTCACCATGGAGAGATAGAGCCAAAAACGATGCATCGCACAATATTTCAAAATGTATTGAGCCCAATATGTTCACATGGATCAGGTATTGTGTGGCAGAGGTATGCGCTCCACCGAGTGCCCTTCTAGTTTTACCCTGTATTCATTTTATTTTCATGTTCATTTGAATGCTAACATGCTTTTGTATCTATTTCACATGTTTATTTCAATTTTGATATGTTTATTTTTGGCTGCTGTTCTTCCTCTATATTTTCTCGAAGTCCAAGAACAGAACAACCCTGTTCCCAGTGGCCCTTTGTTTCCACGATCTTGGCATTTTCCATGAACCGAACTCCCACGATATTTTAGGGTTTACTGTATGGCATGGAATACGGGGCAAAGGGAAAGTGTCCTTTCTGATCATTCAGGTCTGACCAGACTCACTTCATGATCACCTGCTTGACCACCATATAATGCTTGGACTGGTGATTTTTACTTTTTCTTTGACATGTTGCACCATTCTCATCCTTCTTAACCGAAGTAAGCCATTCATGCAAGACGTGTGAATTTTTTTTTGTTTATATTGTCACGGCTGTGGAAATTCACAGAACACCATAAAGGTCCGTAGTTCAGTTAGATCGATAAGTCTGTTTTCAGTTAGATTTCCCCACCGTTGTTTAATGGGATTTATTCATGTCACAGGGCTGTGATCCTTTGAGATAGCCGTTTTTCTTTACTCTCATTATTTTGGACCAACCACCAACATCACTCTCATCAACCGCTTCACAACAAACGCCAACCACAATTACGCCCATCACCTAACCATCTTCCCCACTACGCCAACTGCTGATCCCCTTCTCCACCAACCAAACCACAACTCTCTATCGGTGGCGTGCGGGTTTTCCCGCCTGTTTTTTCCCGCGCGCCGATCGGGGAGATCGTTCGTCATTGGTTGGTTCATGGAAGTGAGGCGCTGGAGATAAGGAACGCCCCCTTTCTCGAAGCTTCCCGCAGGAGCTGGAAGGGGGAAGAGCGAGGCGTTGGAACTGAGGGATATAAGGGCGTGCAGGACACCAGTTGGTGGCTTTTGGGGTTTTTGTCGTCTACGGGTTGGTGGTTGTCTTCATGGTGGTTCACTGGTGGTCTTCTTCGTGTGCATTGGTGGTTTCATCGTCGTCGAGGTGATGCCTGCTCCTTGGGCGCGCCAAGTCGTGTGTGTTGTGTGTGGTGGTCCGGGTCGAGGCGCGAAGGACGCGAAGGTCAAGGCGCGAAGCGGGAGGCGCCGCTTTGCAGCTCTGCCACGCAGCCTGCGCACCTGGAAGGAGAGCGCCGGAGAGAGCTCACCCACCATCGCACCACGAGGGTGCAGGTAACCTGCAACGGCCTCATGGGGTCCATTCGGTCAACCAGGCTCCACGCCATAAAGGTCTACGGACCCTATCTGGCACCTTCGTCTTTGAGGGTGGCCTTTTTCCTTTCTTTTGAATGAATGTTGGTGGCGCCGTGTCCTGTAAGTAAAAACTGTTAAGTGACTAGATAATTGATTATAGACGGTCGAAGTGCTTTCACCTTGCTCGTGTCTTTGTCTCCGTCCTGTGCATGATTGTTTGCCTGCATACGTGTTTTTGAATACCTGCATTGATTGCATGGCTGTACATACGTGTATAATAAATGTGCTGGTCGAAATGTAACCCGTTTGTCATGTCTTTTTCCTCCATTGGAACGCCATATTGCATCTCGGAATATTAGTTGGGTTTTAAATACCCGTTAAATAGAATTGGATCCGGCGAGGTCGGGCGATAATACCCGCTTGGTTATCACTGAAGAACGGAACGGACCGCTTGAGGGGTTCGTGTCCAAGCCGACCTGCGCCGAGGTACGGTCTCCCGGGAGGCTACCCGCGCAGGTACTTATGTATATCGATATTCGGCGATTGACCCTATTTTGCTCGGGTAGAAAATTCGCTAGGCCGTGGTGGGGTTGAAGACCCACCCGTGACAGGGTTCCGGCGTTGTTCCGGAAGATCACGACTGAATTGTCCGTCCGGTGGGCGAGCGGCCACTATTAGTGAAAAGCGTTCGTTCACACGCCGGTGGGCACGAATTTGTAACAATATATAAGCTATGTGCAGTCAACTACAGTCAGAGAAAGCATACATTGTAACATCGTGTGAAGAGATTTACCAGGATACTCGCTCCGCCCAGTTATTGTAGGAATGTGTAACTTAAGGCCCAGTCACACCTTGACGTTTTAGCCAGATTATGCCGATTTTTTAAAAATTTGTCTAAAACGCTGGTACACGTCGAATACGTTATGGGTCAGTTTTGATAACATTGAGAGCACGCTGAAAAACACTGCCATACGTCGTAGTACGCTGGCTTTAAACGTTGTACTTTTCGGTTGTCCTCAAACTTTCAATGCTTGAAATTTTAAGACTTATGCCAGCGTATGATTCACACGTTCCGCATAACGCTGGCCATAAGTTGTAGGCACGTCACGCGATCGTTGACACACGTCGACACATGTTACCTGTGAGTTACTCATAAGTCGAAACGCGTCGAGGTAATGTTTAGCGTACCCGAAACTTATTTCTAACCTATGAGTAACGTGTTGTACTTACGTTACGCGATGGGTGAAACACATCGACACACGTTACTTGTAAGGTGCTCATAAGTCGAAACACATCAACGTAATGGTTGGCGTCAGTGTTCCAGACTCCCTGTTTTTTTTTTTTTCTTCCTTCCTTCGATATGATGGTAATTTTGACACTTCGATTTCTCGTGCGGTTATAATATAATATAATTAATAGGCTGCTGCTCAACAAATTAAATCATAACCGCACTGTACACTGAACACCGTCATACCGAAGAAAAAAAAAAACCGTGAGTCTGGAACACTGACGCTAATTATTACCTTGACGTGTTTCGACTGATGAGTACTTTTCAAGTAACGTGTGTCGATGTGTGTCAACGATCGTATATCGTGCGTCCAACTTATTCCCATCGCATGCGGAGCGTGTGTCATACGGCAAGTACGTCGTCAAATTTTCAACATGTTTAAAATTACAAGACGTACTCCCCTTACTACGACGTATGATAGCGTACTTTAGCGTTCTATTCACGCATACCAAACTTTGTTTGGTATCTGTTTGGTATGTTTGGTATCCAAACTTTGTTTGGTATGCATACAAACATACCCATACCGTATTTGACGTGCGCCAACGTTTTAGACGCATTTTTCAGAGGTCTGCATACGCTGGCAAGATCGCCAAGGTGTAACTGCGATGTTGACACTTCCATTTCTGCGGTGGTTATGATTTGAATCGTTGTGCGGCAGCCTTTTCATAACCTATGCCACGTCATCGTCGGCGATACGTGCAGCGATATGCCTAATTAAACTATCGTTGGGCATAGGTTGTGAACGCCGACAACAGGTTCAGCATTCGTTGGTATAAGTTATCAATAACACAACGAAACGTTCTGTGTCCATTACTAATATGTTGCGCATAAGACCAAGTCGTTATGAATACGTCCGAATCTTTAAAAAAAAAACATCAAAAGTTCAACGTAAGCCAGCGTTTTACATACATTTTAATACGTTGCCATTGCTGGCTAAAACGTCAAGGTATGACTGGGCCTTTACCGTATTCTCAGATCATTTTAAATGATTCCTCTTTGCTCAGGCTAATCTCTGCTGCTGCAGGAGCACAACTTTCAAGAACGGCTCTTCACGCTTATGTGTGTTGGAGAGTCTTGTGGCTCCACGTCCTGCTGCTTCAAACAACCTTTTGGGCCGTTGTGCTCTGAATCTCGCCTCCCTCTTCATGATCCTTTTACTCTTTATGAGAGGTGGCATTATCCTCTTGTTGTCCCTCCGAAGAAAATTGCATTTTCCATCACTGAAGTGCACATTTCTCTTCAGGAACTTCATCTGCAAAACACATCCCAACTCGGCAACACATCAGTGCATGAAGTGTTTGTAATTTCACCTGGTGTATGAGACCGGTACTGAACCTAATTCTAAACTGTGTTAAGTTTTTCCTGTTATTGAACAGATTGATCATGTTGAGGTGAAACTGTGAGCAAATATGACTGTCGCTATCTGGGATCTTGGCACAGTGACAGATGTCCAATCGACTTTCCTTGAGAATGATGTATTTTCATGCCAGTGGTCCAAAAGACCTCACAGTGATCAAATCACAATGAGGCAAACAGACCGAGCAATCGTAGTTGCAAAAATAAAAGAGCATAAAACAAGTATGCTGTGATCACAATGAGGGATTACGGGAGGGAGGCCGTGGTCCCCTTTCCAGGGGGCCGTTGGGAGCACAATTTAAGTTTGGGCATGGTCACGATGCCGCATGGCCAGTTTGGTCTGAATACAGTTGTTTGTTCCTGAGAAGAAGATTTTTGAATGAAACACCAATATTGGGGGCAAGCCCCCCTTTCACTCCCCTTAAATGGGTGCTGGATGGGGAGCACAACCCCATGAGACCTTGCTGTTCTGATGTGTTCCACTAAATTTGGTCCGTATCGATCAGGTAGTTTATGACGAGATGTTTTGTTCAGTGTTAATGGATGTACAGACGGCCGGACACTGGGACCTACTCTGAGCTTATTTTGGAGAAATAACCGAGTAATTTGTTCAGATCGCTAATAATATTTATGAGCCCCCGACATCGTAAGCATATTCACCTGCTGAAAAGTCGGACAATCCTGTTTTCCTGCAGGCCTGATCGGGTTCAACAAAGGGTTCTCCAAGAGCTCGCCCTCGCTTTCCTGCTGAGCCTCCTTCAAATGTCGTTCGAGCTGCACAACACGTGAAGACTGCGTTTGGCACAGCCTCTTGATGTCTTTGACCTAAAAATGAATTCAGGGAATAGAGGGGACAAAGAAGAGACACATTATATCAAAGAAAATTATTTTCCTCCACCATGGAGCATCTCAACCTAATGTACAGTAGATTAAAGAAAAATCGTTCAGATTGTGAAAAAAGTGTGAAATTTGGCACACATGTCCATTTTTATATGTTCTTTCATGTAAGAGCAGGACACACCTGATCAGAATACATTTATGGCCGCCATCTTGAATTTCAAAATGGCTGCCACCGAAATTTTTTTTTACAATATCTCGGTCACCAAGAGACCGAGCAAAATGAATAAAGAGTCTAAAACTCTAATCCAATGTTTTCACACACAAGGAGTCCAATAAACACACTTAAAATGCTCTATTGTCAGTCTTTCTGCTTTAAAATGACATACACACTGTCCCAAGTATAGTTCATCTGGTCGAGATACAGTTCTGACTTCAATCTGTCTGATAAGTTCCTGCACAATGGCAAAGTTCAGTGGACAGGAGAGATGCACAGAAACATTTGCATGGTGGTCTGCATGTCTTTTTGCAGCCGCATTTGATCAGCTCTGTACAGGATTTGGCCGCCTCGGCAAGTGCTCTCCAGAAAGGTTCAATGTCGTTCTTCATCCATCCCCAGCCACATGGGCTTGATAACTGCTGCTTAGATATCAGCGCTTGGACCCAGATGTGTCCTGCCTGGTATGTCGACCTCTTGATATGTTCCGTGAGGGCTGCCTTTGTGGGGGGGGGGGGGGGGGTAGGCGATCTATTTGTCTTCCTTTTGCGAACAGAAGCTTCCTTGCCTGATTCACCTTGGTGCATTCACTGGTTCTTTCATAAAGACGTATGATGAACCTTTCCAGTTGACACACATTCTCATCTGAGACTGATGAAGGCTCTTGGGATAAACTCAAGAAAGTGTCCGTTATATCAGGGAAATTGGTCCAGGTGTCCCAAGCGGTTTTCTTCCCAATACCACTGAATGACGACGATGTGTCACAGCCAGTGAAGGCATGGAAGAACAGAAGAGCTTTGGCCTTATTTTCACCAAGACTGTTTGCAATCGTGTGAGCCGGTATTAACCTGGAGTGTTTCTTGACTCCATATGCAACCCATAGTTTGTCAAGGGATAAAGCGTGATATATGGCAATTGCAAGGTCAACAACGTCAGTGTCGACTGACCTGATCAGTATTCTGTGATGGCCATTTTGTGCACAATGGAGAACATGCAAGAATAACCTCGTATCGGCTTCTTCATGGTTGCATGGAGCAAGAGAAGATTTGATGTTGCACTCTTGGGAAGAGATGACATTGGCATCTTGTGTGCTATATAGCTCCTTCTCTTGTGTGGATAACTTAGCGACGCACTGTGACAGGTAATGATACAGCTCACTCTTATTTTGGTCCACGCGAAGAAAGCTCTGCCAGTTCTGTGGAATTGGCGTATAATTTGTGACAATAATGCGGCTCCCCGTTCCCCTCCTCTTTCTCGATGAACTCTTCAAACTGTTGTCAATATACCGATCCCATATAACATCCAGACGTTTTGTGTTTTGCAGATTTCTCAGTACATAAGGCAAGAACACATTTTCAGCATAGTCTCCGAATGTTGAGCAGGACTTAGGAAGCAGCATATTGACTAAAACAGATCCATAGAGAATCTTGGCATCTACCTCTGGTGTACCACACTCAGAAGCCGTACTAGTAGCCAGCTTGTCGAAACATCCAATAAGGTCTGATTTAGTACACTGCCTCAGTTCTCCCATGCCTGATAGAGAAGGTGGTGATCCCTGGTTTTCATGACTGAAGAATTCATCCATGTCCCCTTCTCAGGACTGACAAGATATGTACATTCTGCCAAACAACTCACAGTTGCTTTTCAGAATCCTAATTTGCTGTGATGTTCTGGAGTGTTTTGAGGGTGAAGTCTTGTGGAAGGGAGCCATGTTGTTCTTTGGTATGATGTCTGAAATTGGTTTTACTCGCTGCTCCAAGCGTTCAGCAGCAGATGTGTCATATTTTGACTGCCCATTTGCTTCCACTTTCCTCAGCCTAAAGATTGCACCTTCTGTCATCACCTCCTTTGTGTCCAGCACGTTCAGATCATTTGCATCTTCTGTGAAGGGATTACCTAATTCTTTAAATGTTGCAACCACAGCTTTGACGTGTTGGGAAAATTTCAACTGAGTGGATTGTCCCTGATCATGGTGCTCTGTAGATTTTGTGGAAGTAATTCCAAATGAATTCTCAAACTCGTCGATGATTCGAGGCATCCTCTGGAAAGGCATCAATTTGATGAAACTCCAAAATATTCTCAGCAAATAGTTTGTCGCCGCATTCTTTCTCACTTCCTCTATATTTAGCTATGCTGGGATTAACAAGCTTTTCTTCAGTGTCCTGTTGGCAAATTGCACACAATTTCCAGTCAATCAAGGCTGTTTTCTCTGGGCATTGTCTTTAAGAAGATGCACCTTCACCAGCATCGATTATCTTGCGCTTTTTGGACATCGTTATCGCATGTCAGTGCAATGGAATCACCGTATCAAATGTCCTGAAAAATGGGGGAAAAAATGTTAGTCCACCACCATTACAATTTACAACATATATTTCTGGTTATACACATCTATACATGCATACATCTCATTATTTTCAGACAGCAACTGATTTTTAGTGCATCAATTGCAATGCAGATCATATTCATGCATGCAAAGAGTGATCGTGATTGACCCACGCACAGGGATGTTCTCTGGAACGCATGGATCGACTGACAGCTGAAACGACCACGGACCATAGTTTCAGAGTGAATGACAGACAGACTCTGAGAAGTATAACACCTTTTAAAACATTATATTGAAAATTAAATTGGATAAAGCCATTTCCACACGCTCATAACATTTAGATATCAAACATGGAGCAAACACTTTAAGTATTTAGTTGTTTATGAAAGGGTCTCATTTCGATTTTTAAGCAGAAAGACTGAAATTGGAGCATTATAAGTGTGTTTATTGGATTTCTTATGCGTGAAAACATTGAATTGGACTCTTTATTGAAGTGCTTACACCAAGATATCACTTTGTGACCAAGATATCGTAAAAATAGTTTTCGGTGGTGGCCACTTTGAAACTCAAGATGGCGGCCGTAATTGTAGTCTGATCATGTGTGTGCTGCTCTTATATGAAAGAGCAGATAAAAGTCGTCATGTGTTCCAGTTTTCACACTTTTTCACATTTTGAACGATTCTGGTGAAATGTTGACTTCATCTACTGAACTACGAGTACACAAGGACACGTTCAATTTAATTCAGATTTAAATTGTCATCAGGAACTCACCTGCTGGAGTGACTTTGTGAGCTGTTCTTGCCCCACTTTCAACCACTCAACCATTCTACTTATTGCAGCAAGCTTTACATTGTGCTGCTTTATGTCCTCCTCAGTTGCATTTTGCTGCAGAAAATTATTCACGGAATGAACCTGTTCCTCGTCTTGTTTTCTCATCAGGAGCTGTTCCTGTCAAATCACGTAACACAAAGGACATGCATGATCAATGAGTGATGCACATGCCTGACCAGGAATACGAGGCATGCATGGTAAATCAAGAGATTTACCAGGATACTCACTCCGTCCAGTGATTGAAGGAATGTGTAACTTACCGTATTCTCAGATCATTTTCAATGATTCCTCTTTCCCAGGCTAATCTCTGCTGCTGCAGGAGCACAACTTTCAAGAGCGGCCTTTCATGCTTTCGTGTGTTTCGATGAGTCTTTTGCTCTTTTGTGGTTCCACGTTCTGCTGATTCAAACAATCTTTTGAGTCGTTGTACTCTTAAACTATCCTTCTTCACAATCCTCTCACTCTTTATGAGAGGTGACATTATCATGCTATTCTGCATCCGAAGATGATTGCGTTTCACGTCATTGTGCACATTTCTCTTCAGGTCCTTCACCTGCAAAACACATCCCGTGGAGGCAACATGTCAGTACATCAAGTATTTGTTATTTTACCTCGTGTCTGAGACCGGGACTGAACTCAATGTTAGATTGTGTCAGTTTTTACCATTTATTCCATTTAATTGATGAAGCAATAGCACTTGTCCAACTTCTATGTACAAAAAATATAGTCTCGTGGGGACTGACGGTTATTTCTCTAACGGGTGGGGTTAAATGAGGGATTAGGGGGAAGGGGATCTGGCCCCCTTCCTGAAGTGTTACGGTCATGGGGAGCACAACTTATGTTGATGGCATGGTCCTGATACTTCATGAAGAGTTTGGTCTGCATCTGTTTGTGGGTTTCTGAGAAGATGTTGGAATAAATTACCTGAATTCTAAGGAAAAAAACACCTTTTCAGCCTCTTTTGAGGGGGCGGATCCAGATGGGGTGCACATCCCCATGAGACCTGACTCTTCTGATGCATCACACCAATTTTGATCCCTATCACTCACGTAGTTTGTAAAATGTTTCACTCAAGTGTTAATGGATGTACGGATAGACGGACGGCCGGACGCCGGGACCCACTCCTGAGCTTATTTCATAAATAAATCCCAGTAATTTGTTCAGATCGTTCAGAATATTGATGAGCCCCCGACATTGTAAGAATATTCACCTGCTGAAAAGAGGGACAATCCTGTTTTCCTGCAGGCCTGATCGGGGTCATGACACGGTTCTCCGAGAGCTCACGCTCACCCTCGCCCTCACTTGCCTGCAGAGCCTCCTTCAAACATCGTTCAAGCTTTTCAACACGTGAAGACTGCGTTTGGTACAGCCTCTTGATGTCTTTGACCTGAAAATGAATTAAGGGAAGAGAGGGAATAAACAGGAGACAAAGTATATCACAGAAACGAACAGGCTATAGCATTTCCCTCGACCATGTCGCATCTCAACCTGGTCCACGAGGACACGTTCAATTTGATTCAGATTTAAATGATCATCAGGAACTAACCTCCTGGATTGCTTTTGAGACCCGCTCTTGCCCCTCTTTCAGCCACTCAGACATTCCGCTTATTGCAGCAAACGTTACATTGTGCTGCTGTTCGCCCTCATCTGTGTTTTGCTGCAGACAATAATTCTGGAAATGAACCTCTTCCTCATTTAGGTTCCTTTTCAGGAGCTGTCCCTGTGAAAATCACGCGACACAGGACACACATGATCAATGAGTAATCGTGTTTGCACAAATAAATGAGTATAAAACAAGCACGCTTCGATCACACCCAGGAAACAGATGAAGGAAATTCCATGTGTCCAAGTTCTCCGAACAAAATAACTTGTTACGATCACACTCGAAATATTGTCTCGCCCCCGAGATCGTAAGAGTAGTCACCTCATGAAAAGATGGACAATCCTGTTTTCTTGCAGGCTCAATTGGTTTCATCGGAAGGTTCTCCAAGACCTCCTCACCCTCATCCTCACCCTCACCCTCGTTTGCTTGCAGAACCTCCTCCAGATGTTGCTGAAGCTCGACAACATGAAACATCTGTTCTTGGTTTCGCTTGTTGAAGGCTTTGATCTGAAAATGAATTGAGGAAATATTAGGAATAAAGAGAAGACAAAGAACATCACAGGAACGAACAGGCGACATGATTTCCCCGACCACATTGTACCACAACGAATCTCAGCCTGGTACACAAGGACACATTAAATTTGATTCACATTTCAATTATCATCAGGAGCTAACCTGCTGGACTGCCCGAGTGAGTCCGTCCTGCCCCTCTTTAAGCCACTCTACTATTCTCCTTGTTGCTGCAAACTTTTCGTTGTGTTCCTTTGTGTCCTCCATTGCATTTTGCTGCAGACAATGATTCACAGAATGAACCTGTGCCTCATCTTGTTTCCTCCTCAGGAGTTGTTCCTGTCAAATCACGTGACACAAAGGACATGCAGATGAATGAGTAATGCACATGTCTGGAACTGAATATGGGGAAAAAGGGAAAGTGTCTTTTCTGATCACTCAGGTGTGACCAGAATGCCACAACTTGCTCACCTGCACCACATGGTGCTGCTCCTGGCGATGCTTTGCATGTAGTTCAGTGTCCTGCTCCATGAAGAACACCACTCTGCTCGTTGGTTGAAGGTCCATGGTGAGCTGTTCATTCTGAACATGAAGCTCTTCAAGACACTCACTCTCCTGAGACATTTTCATGTCGTGCCATCGTCCCTGGAACATATGAAAATAAATATCATCACTGCATTAAACAGAGGGAAACTTTCAAAGTTAACACTGTGCACGGTTTGCTCTGTGCAATGATTATATCAGAAATGAAGTGATGAAAAAAACTCTTAAAAAACAAACTTGTGACCTTTGATCAAATTAACATATTGTTAATGAACCCTCCACAAGGGCTTCCCCAAAATGACATCATCACCTTCAGGTTTGCACAATTGGTGGGACAAGGGATTTACCTTCTCCCAAAAATGGGTCTTCTTCTTCTTCTTCTTCTTCTTCTTCTTCTTCTTCTTCTTCTTCTTCTTCTTCGGTTCATTCACCTTCTCATCTTCACTTCCTTCAGTTGTGTGATTGTGATTTACACACAGCAACCCCTTCATGTTGTTCATAAACCTCTTGAACAAGGTTTTTCTCCTTGGTGAAGCCACGTGGTTTTCATCAAAGGTTGTTGCTGCTGTTGAAGTTTCCTTCGTTTTCTGAAGGTCTTCAGTATGCATGGTGGTTGTGGTGGTTGTGCCAGTTGCACCATCCACCACCAAAGCTCTCTGATCACAACGTTTCCTCACCATATTTCCTCGACCTGCAAATCATTTGGGGAAGATGGGTTGAAATTACGTGTGAGGTTCATCATTATCATTGATACTGTAACGTATTCGGGTCTTCATTGATCACGGTCATGTCAGGCAAAGTCACCTTTGGTTTCCCACCGAGCAATCTGAGTGATTGGTTTTCAATAAAACATGTGAACAGTCACAAACAGGTGTACACACACGAACCAACGCTTCTGTACACAGCATTTCCCTCCAAGACAGAGCAAGAAGGCAGGCTGATGATGTCACAATCATTATCAACAATAATGAAGCACACACCAACAAACACACACCAACACACACAGATACACACACACACACACCAAAGTTATCAACCTCAGTAAGAGATGAACCCGAAACGTGAACAACGACAAACAACCTCCGTCTGCTGTCACGGATCGAAATACGACAGAAAACAAGAAAAAGAGCAATCGGACATTGCAGACTCTCGCCAGAACTTGTTTTGTGTTGTTTTTTTGTGGTGTTTGTGTTGTTCTGTGTGCTGTTTGTGTTGTTTTGTGTGGTGTTTGTGTTGTTTTGTGTGGTGTTTGTGTTGTTTTGTGTGGTGTTTGTGTTGTTTTGTGTGGTGTTTGTGTTGTTTTGTGTGGTGTTTGTGTTGTTTTGTGTGGTGTTTGTGTGAAACAAGGAAAAAGCAAAGATGACGTCATCAGGAGGAACCTGGATCGGATTCACATTTCAGCTGCTCCTCCTCTTCCCTCAAACACATCCAGCCACAGCCAAGTGAACCTAATGAATTAGAAATAAAAAAAGAACACAGATCCAACAAATATATAAGTCTGGGGTCGAGTCCGATGAGATTGAAATTTAAAATCTCTATTCCTCATCACTCTGAGATCATAATTGTGAAGTTTCACTTCGATTGATCGATTGGTTCAAGAGAAATAATTTAAGATTTTCCCTCAATCCAAAATGGCTGCCAGACCATGTGACGTCAATTACTTGTGAAAACCCTCGTATCCCCAAGGTTTGCGGAACGTTTGTGTGAAGTTTTCCCTCGATTTGTGCAACTGTTCTTGAGAAGAATATTTTTATTGGTTTTCGGGTAAATCCAATATGGCTGCCAAACCATGTGACCTATGATATCACATGTGTGATCCTGTGGTTACTCATGGATAGGCGGTCACATCTGTTCACCTCCATCTGTTTCACCTCCATCTGTTCATCCATTTCAGAGAATATTTTTGAAGGTTTAAAAAAAAAAAAATGGCTGCTGAATCACGTGACCGATGACATCATCAATAAATTTTTCTTTGTCCCATTTTGTTCCAAGACGACCCTGAAATTTTTTTTTATACTCATCAGATGTTGCATTCTACACTTGCAATTATGACGTCATAATGAAGGCACCTGTGACATCATAAAAAAATCACCCTCATTCCTGAAGACGAGTACTTGCTGTGTGCCGAGTTTGAATTTTTTCCTCGGTGTAGTTTCAGAGATACAGAGGATCAAAGTTTTTCTGTTTTTCAACATGGCTGCCACCCCACGTGACTTATGACGTCACAATTATCAATACAACATTCCAAAAAAGGAGTCGATCCTGTGTTGAAAATGTTCTCTCGATCAGATAATCAGTTGTGGAGAAAAACACTAAAGTTCTGTGTGGAGAAAGAAACAAACAGAGAAATGGAGAATCACTCAGAGAGGGAAACCTGGTGAAACAGAACGTCACTGGGAAACACACACACCTGCACCAGGTGAACAGGTAACCTTTTGTATCCCACTGATAGTGTGGATATGAATGTGTATATGAACCAGAATCTCATCAAATGGTCCTTGTTCCACACCCAACCTGTCCACCAAGGTCCGTCCGAACCCGTCCATCACCTTCTGAGATATCGTACTCACAAACACACAATGGAGTTCACATTCGCTAAAATCACAGCCGAACAAACAAGAGAGTAAATAAGATTCGTACTCACAGATTTAACCAGGACACCTGTTGGGATTTTTAAATACAGGTAATCCAGGTACAGAACACCTGTCGAGATTTTTAAATCCAGGTAATCCAGGTACAGAACACCTGTCGAGATTTTTAAATTCAGGTAATCCAGGTACAGAACACCTCATGAGATTTTATATGAACGTTCTCCAGTGAACACTCTTGTCGATCCTGAAGTTCTTTGGAAGAAAAGCTTTTGTTTCGACGTTGGTCGTTTAAATATGAAATGTGACGTCACAGAGGAAGTCACACGTCATAGAGACCATTCCACCCCCCCCCCCCGCACACTTCGCTGTTGTTGTTTGTTGTTCACCTTCACAATTGTTTCCATCGTTCATGACGTCAAAAACGTGACGTCACTGTTCAAAACGAGAATCTCTTCAGATACTTCAGGAGGGAATTATTCTGTGTGTTTATTTGTTCCTCCGCTGGAAGCTGATGGAGGCCGAGTCAGGATGAACATTTTGGTATTTCGAACGTTAATTTCACTCAATCTTTCACTCATTCTTCATTCATTCCTCATTCATTCCTTCATTCATTCCTTCACTCATTCCTTCACCCCATCATGCCGACACGCAGGTGTAATTACAAACTGGTGGTTTTGGAAACCTCAAGGTTTCCTCCTTTAAATATTTAGTTTTATCCTCGAGGTTTTCAAACCTTGGTGGAGAGGTCGTCATGAGGTGATTGGTGACGTCACGATATAATTTACGATCGACGTCATCATGTTGTTGTTGTTGTTGTTGTTGTTGTTGTTGTTGTTGTTGTTATTGTTGTTGTATGACGGGCATGATCCAACTCCGGGATAATCGGCGGTCTCGGCGTCATGTACAAGAGGGTCACGTGGGTGAGGAATGATTAAGAATGATGATCGTTTCCCTTTATCATTTGTCCCCCCAAGTTCCAGGTGTGTAGACCGACCGAGTTTACACATGGTGTTGTAAGGGAGGGAGGCCGCAGGATTGATTTAACGTTTCCATGACAACGGTTTTGTCTCATGGTAAATTTTCACACCTGAGAAACATTAATTCATTATCTTGTTCCAAACACCCGGTGTGTACGAACAATGGACGATACTTTAGGGGAGAAATCGACCGGATTGAAAAATCACACAGCGGGACAAACCGGGCAGGGGCAACAACGAAGCTCTGTACCCAGCATGCATTGCGCGGTCCCACCACCACCACCACCACCACCTTCCCCGCCCCCTGCTGCTTGTTTCGCCACCACAGGTAAGAACATCACCTGGAAAAGATCTTACACTTTACTTCATGTCTCCGTGTTTAATAACATATGTACATTAATCACGTGATCCGTGTATGGTTCTATTTTCACGGATTATCATCAACAGGTCGACCAAGACCGCTTTAAGGGGAGAAACGGAGTGTGAAGGGGAATCGGATGAAAATGATGATAAACATACCCCGCATCGGGATAACTATCAGGGTGAGTGTTTATTAGAGAACATTGTACTTTACGGTAATTCCACATATCGACGGTCCCCTGTGCCAGTGCGCATGCGCAGCCTGAGCCGGAGCCAGGGATGTTGTGGGTGTTTCAACCTGTTCAATACTTGTTTGATTATTGTCGTTCCACGCTAATAAAGTGGTCGAACAAATTGAACTCTGTTCTTATTTATAATCAAACAAGTTGATGCAGTCGAGTAAAGATCGTCGGTGCTGAGGAGGACGCGACTGGGTGAAAACGGACCACGAGAACGTCGACAGTGAGTTTGGATTTCTCGGGTCCTGTACCCAATCTTCGCCCCCAGGACACTGTACACACGTGTGCATCACCGAAAATAGAACGTTTACTCCAGAATAACTGTTCCTATGGTGCCGGTGGAAGCAGAGTGCCCGATCGAGGGTTGTGACTATATGGCTACACACACAGAGGCGGCAGTGGTGGCCGCCATGTTGAGTATAAACGCCACTGTGCACGTCGCCGCCCCGAGGGCGGCGAGCTCGAATGCCAAGATGGAGAAACTCAAGCGTCCCTCCATAGCACTGGCCGGAACGGGCGAGGCCTGGTCGTACTTCATAACCCGCTGGGGCGAATACAAAACAGGTACTAAGCTTGTCGGACCGGACATAGTCGCGCAGCTACTGGAGTGCTGTGAGGAGGAGCTGAGAAAGGACCTCACTCGCGCGGCGGGTCGGAGCCTCGTGGGCAGCGATGAAGAAGACGTCCTCGCCGCCATGAAGGCGCTCGCCGTCCGGACGGAGAACACGATGGTAGCTCGAGTGGCCCTGTCTAACATGCGGCAGGGACACGAGGAGCCCGTCCGGTCGTTCCACGCCCGCATCAAAGGGCAGGCGGACACGTGCAAGTATGAAATGAAGTGCACCAAGGCGGGGTGCGATCAGGTCAACGACTTCACCGAAGAGATATTGCGCAACGTGGTTGCCCGTGGCATCGCGGACCAAGCAATACAACTTGACCTACTCGGTGAGAAGAACCAGGACATGCCATTAAAGGACATGATAGAGTATATCGAGGCCAAAGAGTCTGGAAAACGCTCGGCATCGCGCCTGCTTGACACTCAGAGCACGGACTCGATCAGTAGTTCGTATCGGCGGGGAAAGCGACAGGACGTCCGCGCCAGAGTAGGAGCCAGGCCGGAAAAACGGAAGGCCAAGCCCGAAGGAGTATGCATCTACTGCGGCGAGGTGGGCCACGGCAAAACGCCTCAATGGCGCGCCAGACGCGCCGAGTGCCCCGGATACGGTAAAAAGTGCCGGAAGTGTGACCGCCAGAATCACCTCGACAAGGCGTGCCTGGGCGGCCGATCGGCAAGACCCCCATCTAAGGAGACCGACGGGATGTACGACGAGCAGACGGCAGCCTTCGTCGAGCTATGCACGGTCACCATGGCCAGCACAGAGGACGAAATGCGCACGCTTCCCCTCGCTCACCACCTGTACGATGATATGTGCGATAAGTGGATGAAACGCATATCCGACCCGCAGCCATACGTCAACCTCTCTCACCAACAAGCGCGAGGATTACAAAGCGCTGGGTTTTAACCTCCTGAAACACACCCGCGCGGTAACCCTACCCGCTATGGCAGACACGGGTGCCAGAGCTGCCTGATCGGCATTAAAGTCGTCCAACAAATGGGCCTGAGTACCGAGGACCTCATACCTGTATCCATGACCATGAAGGCCGCAAACAACAGAGGAATTCGTATCCTCGGAGCCGTGGTAGTCAGATTCGCCGGTAACAGTGATGACGCTCGGAGATTGGAGACGCGCCAAATCGCATATGTGACGGACTCTTCAGACCGCATCTTCCTCTCCCGCGCGGCCTGCATGGACCTGGGAATGATCTCGGACAGATTCCCGACACTCGGAGAGGTGAATCTGACAACCTCGGAATTGTGCGACTGCCCGCGACGCGCGGGAGCCGCCGACCAAGCCGACCGCACTCCCCATGCCAGCGACCGAGGCCAACAGAGAGGCACTACAGTCACATTTACTCAGGATGTATGCTCAGAGCACATTCAACACGTGCCCACACCAGCCACTACCGAGAATGACCGGCCCGCCACTACGTCTTATGCTCAGTGAGAACGCGACACCGGTTGCCCATCACACTCCCATCTCCGTGGCCATACATTGGCAAGATGAGGTAAAAGCAGGCCTCGACCAGGACGTTCGGCTCGGCGTGTTGGAGGAAGTACCCGTCGGCACGCCGGTGACATGGTGTCACCGCATGGTAATTTGCGCGAAAAAGAATGGCAAAGCCGCGACGCACCGGCCGACTTTCAGGCCTTGAACAAGCATGCGTTCCGCGAGACCCACCACACCCAATCCCCCGTTCCACCAGGCGAGACACGTTCCTAACGGGAAGCGCAAGACAGTATTCGACGCATGGAACGGTTACCATAGCGTCCGCCTACACGAGGACGTCCGCCTCAAGACGACCTTCATCACTCCATGGGGCGCTACCGGTACCTATCTGCCCCACAAGGGTATATGGCATCGGGGGACGGTTACTCACGACGATACGATGAGATCGTCGCGGACATTGGTAACAAGACCAAGTGCGTAGATGACACGCTCCTATGGTCAGACACGATTGAGGGAGCTACTTCCAGGCGGTCCAATGGCTGGATATATGCGGCCGGAATGGAATCATCCTCAACCCGGAGAAGTTTGTCTTCAGCGCACCCACGGTGGACTTCGCGGGCTTCACCATCACCATGACCGACGTGCGACCGTGCAGCCGCTACCTGGAAGCAATCCACGATTTCCCACAACCGCGTAACATCACCGACGTCAGATCGTGGTTCGGGCTTGTCAACCAGGTGGCATACGCCTTTAGTATGGCCGAACGAATGCAGCCATTCCGGAAGCTCCTGAAAAGTGGAGAACGCTTCCAGTGGTCCATGGAGTTAGAGGACATATTCCGCGAGTCGAAAGACGTGATCGTACAAGAAATCGAACACGGTGTCCGCATATTTGACAAAACTAAGCCAACATGCATCGCCACGGACTGGTCGAAGGAGGGAATCGGATTCTGGTTGCTTCAAAAGCACTGCCGATGCGTGCCAGTTAGACCATTCTGCTGCACTGATGGATGGAAAATAACCCTGGTCGGCAGCAGATTTACACACGCGGCAGAATCCAGATACGCGCCCATAGAGGGCGAGGCTCTCGCAGTCGCGGACGCCTTGGACAAAGCGCGCTACTTCGTACTGGGCTGCGAGAACCTGATCGTTGCGGTAGACCACAAACCACTGCTGAAACTCCTTTCGGACAGAGCACTTGACGACATACCCAACCCCCGCCTCAGGAACCTCAAGGAGAAGACCCTGCGTTATCGCTTCCGCATCATACATATCCCGGGCATGAAGAACAAGGCGGCAGATGCCATGTCGCGCAGGCCAGTTGGCACCACGCGACCTCCACTCATGAACCTTCCAGATGACAATGCCACCATAGCGACCCACTTCCAACCAAGCACGCACACCGACGTCCTGTCCCTCCTACGCCAAACTGAGCCGGAGTATGACGACGACGTCGAGGACAACCTGGCATGGTGTGCCGCGGGCCTCGAATCATTGCGATCAGTAACATGGGATCGCGTCAGGGAAGCCACCAGCAGCGATGGCGATATGCACATATTGGAGGGAATGACAATGAACGGCATCCCCGACTCAAAAATCGAGATGCCAGAGACAATTCGCGACTATCACCAGTACCGCGAGAACATTACATCGACAGATGGAGTGATCCTATACAAGGACCGAGTAGTCATACCACCCTCACTCCGCGGCGATGTGCTGAGCACCCACACACGCTGCCCACCAGGGCGTATCAATGATGACCGCCCGCGCAGAATCCTCTGTATTCTGGCCAGGCATGTCGGCCGACATCAGCGCCACTCGGAAAAACTGCGAACACTGCCACCGGATGGCACCATCACAGCCTGGAGCGCCACCAACTCCACCTATTCCGGTCGTTTACCCCTTTCAGGCAGTGTGCTCGGACTTCTTTGTACACAGGGGTGCACACTACCTTGTGACAGTGGACAGATACTCGAACTGGCCGATCATCTCAAAGTCGACGGGTGGCGCCGCCGGACTCATAAACCACTTACGTCGCGCCTTCGTGACGTACGGGACACCAGAAGAGCTCGCGTCGGATGGGGGACCGGAGTTCACCTCCACCGAGACCAGGTCATTCCTGCACAGATGGGCGTACACCACCGCTTGTCATCGGTGGCCTTCCCTCACAGCAACTGTCGCGCGAGGAGATTGGAGTTAAGACAATGAAACGACTTATCACGGACAACACCAGCCCGCAGGGAGAACTTGACACTGACGCTGTGCAGAGAGCGATACTACAATATCGTAACACGCCTGACCCTGACACGAAGATCTCCCCGGCAATGTGTGTCTTCGGCCACCCGATACGCGATTTCATCCCAATTATCCCCGGGAAGTACAGACCGCACGACACTTGGCATGAGACCCTGAAAGCGAGGGAGGAGGCCCTCCGCAAACGTCATATCCGCACAGCCGACACCTGGGCAGAACACACCAAACGCCTTCCGCCACTTGCTGTAGGGGACCAAGTCCGCGTACAGAACCAGACAGGATTCCACCCAAAAAAATGGGACAAGACAGGCAGTATCGTGGAGGTACGCCAACACGACCAATACGTGATCAAGATCGATGGCTCGGGCAGAGTCACACTTCGGAACAGGAAATTCCTGCGCAAGTTTAGCCCAGTTCGCAATGACCAGCTGCCACCCCGGTCTATCTATGATGATCGAGCAACCCGCATCACTGTACCTGCACCCGTTGTAACACCGCAACTGCCTGACCTCGACAGCGAACCCGTGACATCTGCGACGCCAACGGGGCCCACGCCGGCACTGACGTCAGTATGCACACCCCAGCGCAAGACGACACCCGTTTTAGACACGCCAGCAGCACCAGGACGAGGCACACCGAGGCGCGCGATCCTTCAGACGCCACCATCGGCCCCTGAAACCCCGAGAGCCCCATCCCCACTGGGGCCCGATGTGACACCACCAGCACCAGCGATAGGTCAACGCCGATCCACCAGAGCGACCAGCGTGCCTGCCTGGCACAAGGACTACTCCATGGAATAGTCACACGATGGGCGATATAAACTTTTGTTCATTCATTAAACTTAATATTTTCTCAGCCTTTATCTATTAACATAATAAAGACTCGGAGGGAGATAGAGAACATTGTACTTTACGGTAATTCCACATATCGACGGTCCCCTGTGCCAGTGCGCATGCGCAGCCTGACCCGGAGCCAGGGATGTTGTGGGTGTTTCAACCTGTTCAATACTTGTTTGATTATTGTCGTTCCACGCTAATAAAGTGGTCGAACAAATTGAACTCTGTTCTTATTTATTTATCTGGGGAACAAGAGTTACATTGTTCATGTTCACCTGAACCTGAGGATCAAGGTGTTCAGGTGTTATCAACATGTTATCATGGTGTGTGTTAGTGTTTGTTCCACGACCTTGTAACACGGATGGTAATTACTAATTACTAATTACTTATTCACTCCATGTTTTGTAACATGGAATAGGCAAAGCCGAGAAGCGAACGTAGAATTCTTCTGACATTCAATGCAGCAATTTCCGGTTTCTTCGGCCTGGATTCGGGATCAGCGATCAAATAATGTAAATCACGATTAAAAATTATTTTTTGATGATGCGGGAGATATCTTTATTAAAATCAGTGGAGGAAGTATACACCATGTCTGATATTATTTGGGTCTTTCATGTCTCCGACGATGCCTTGATCTCCCGGCATGCATCATTCCCCATGACAAAAACCGGAAACAAAACAAAAACGGAACACTTTCAGAATGTGCTCTCCCAACAATGGATGGAGATCCTCAATGCCAGACATGAAATCAGAGCCATCTCCCTCGTCATATTGTTCCGAATCTGGAAACCATTCAAATTCACACATGCAGTTGCCCCAAAGTTTAGTTATTTCGTTTAGTATATGTGGATAGATTGAATCTCTCCACGATGTCGAATGGGTTAATTTCATGTGTGCGCTGCGGGTTTCTTTTATCGTCAGGTTTTTTACATCTTTAATTCTACCAACGCAAACAAAACCCTCACACCACTCCTCCTCCCACTCTGCGGGCGAACAAGCGCTTCACCCGCCCAACTTTCACTTCACACCATGGCGCGATAACGCACGTGTTTCTAACTCCGGACGTGGGCGGAGGCCCCTCGCCTCGGAGCTCTGACTCCGCCCCATCAAAAAAAGAATGCCTCCCCTGTCGACACTGGAGAAGACAACAGGGCCTCTCTCGGGGAGGAGCACTGAGACGCTGACATGCCCCTCCTCCAATCGCGGCTGGCCACCATGACACCCGAAAAGGACCCGTCCGGAGGCGAGTTACCGGAGAGCGGATCCATCCACCCCACACGGGGGAGGGATAACAATGATCGCAAGCTGTATCTGGGGGGGTTCCTTGGTTCCTTGGAGGTCGTTCCTTGCTTCTGGTCTGCTGGGCTCTCCTGGTCGTCGGTCATCCTCCGTGGCTGGCCGGGTCGTTCGTAGGATCCTGGCTGTGCTCGTTGGATTCTGGTTCGTGGGTTCGAGTCCCACCGTGGTTGTGTTGAAGCGCTCGAGCTGGGGATCTCCGTTCCCTTCCACGGACTCCGAGCTCCACAAGTGCGAGTCGGTAAAACTGCACGAGGCGGCCAGGTACCCAACCTAACTCTAACCCCCCAGCTTGCCTATCCTCCGCGGCTGGAGGGTCCGAATAAAGGCCAGTTGGCACCATTTATTTTTGGGTGTGTGTGTCCATCTGTGGCCAGTCTTGTAAGTAAAACTGTTAAGTGATTGCCATTGTACATTTGCCTGCATTTATATTTGTGATTAAGTCTGCTCTGTGTTCCCCTCCCAATTGCCTTTTAGAAATAAATAACTGTTAAATGTTCCAGTTCGTTGTCTGTGTTTTCTTTCATTGACCCAGTATGGTTCAGGCTTGAGAATTAGGGAGGCCGATTGTGCCGTAAATTGTTATTTGGGCCGGCGCAGCTTTGTTAATTCCCGCTCGGTTACGCCGTATCTGAGTCGGTAACAGTGACTCGGTTCGGACAAAACCTGCTGAGGGTGTGGCTTTCCCGGTAGCTCGACCGTGCGGCTTATTAGGTAAATTGGAATTGGACAAAAAGACACGAACCACACGGTCGAAATATTGGCGTCCACGGTAGAGTGCACCAAACGCCCCCTTTTTTGCGAAAGTTTGAAAAACATAACGGCGATAGGACAGATGTGTTCGAATACATGAAAAAAACATTTCTCATTTTTTTTTCAGAATTTTCGCTCATCATCTTGGGAGTCCACATCGGGGTCAAAGTTCAGGCACGCAGCTACTGCACATTTTTCAGAATAAGTGTTATTTTTCACTGTATAGAGATCAAAACTTGTGTCTGGTGGTGAAATAATTCTGACATATCAATGTACTGCTCCTTCGGTGATGTTTGTAACACTGTTGGCTTGTAATTTGTTGGCACAGTTTCCCGGAAAATGGTATTTTTCCCCCAGAAATTGTGTTTTTCCGGAGAATTTGACACTTGGCAGATCATGAATCAAAAAGTTTGGACGATTTTCCGAGATGAGCATTTCGAATGCAAAATGCAAAAGATGATGCAAAAGCATTTCGATGCAAAAGCTGATGATGCAAAAGCATTTCGAAGCTGTACCCTACAGCGGTGAAATAAGCTTGAAAACTTTAGATCTTGATAAATTCAGCGAGGAGAATTCAGCCCTCATACATGACTGGAGAGCAGGAGTACTGAATGTCACTGCGACCATACAGTCCTACCAGCGAGACGACTATAGAGGATTCGCTAAATTCGTGGAGATGTATCTTGGTCAGTACAGACCACAAGTGGACTTCCGGTTTCCTGGAGCAATGCACCGTGCCCGATGGATGGCAAAGGTCATTTGTTGTCGAAATATTGCTATGTTAGAAACTCAAATTTCTACTCTACCTCCTACTGCAGTTCTCACAACATGACACTAGGTACCCAAGATTAAATAAGATTCTGTGACTTTGCAACACTGATTTATTTCAAATGGTGGAACTCTTGCCCGAGAGCTCTTGATGCGTCATACAACGATTTGTGTCTGTATAAAGATCTCATACGCTATGGATCTGTGGACCCCGAGGTTTCTGCATCCGCTATCAAAGCTCAACAGCGTCATCTTTGGTACTTAACAGCTGAGTTTGTGCCCTTAGCTTTATTCAGTGAGGATGTTCCAAGTGCAGAGAAGCGTCGACTGGCTGACCATATCATCTCTGTCAAGCCTGATAGAGAGGAATTTGGACTATTGCCTATTGGGCGCTTTGGTACAGACTTCGGAAAGCCTCACTTCCCCAAGGACATTCACTTGACATCTAGCCTATCTGACTTTGTCTCGGTTGATTCTTGGTTTGTGTTCTGAGAACTTGAACTGGGCGATTCATTCTTAACGTATAAAGTGAGTGAGTGGGCAACACTTCCAGCCTATGTGGATTCAAAATCTAAAACCAAAGCACTCAATGCAACTAATGATGCAGCTGAGCGTCCAATAAAACTCGGAACGGACTGTCTCGGTGCAGCAAGGTCTGAAGAACACTTTCAGAATGTGCAACAAGTCACTCAGAATGACAGGAAAGAGAATCCGAATCTCCGGAAACGCTTGAAACTTGATCATTAATGATATTATATGAGTACCTTGATATGAATACACATAATTCTGGGTAATAAAGCCGTGAATTTGACAGAACCGAGGCATTTGTTATTATTTTGTTGTTTTTTTTCTGGGAAAATCACCAGTTTCCCGCCGGCAAATTTCCCAGAAAATTTGATTGGCTCTAGATCACTGGAACATCACCAAAGGAGCAGTACATTGATATGTCAGAATTATTTCACCACCAGATACAAGTTTTGATCACTATATAGTGAAAAATAACACTTATTCTGAAAAATGTGCAGGAGCTGCGTGCCTGAACTTTGACCCCGATGTGGACCCCCAAGATGATGACCGAAAATTCTGAAAAAAAAAATGAGAAATGTTTATTCATGTATTCGAAGACATCTGTCCTATCGCCCTCATGTTTTTCAAACTTTCGCAAAAAGAGGGCGTTTGATGCACACTCGTCCACGGTCCATTAAGTGACCCGTCGCCTTCGGAGTTATCTGGAGTGACGACCTTCAATTCCGGGTGCTTGGGGGGGGGGGGAGACGGCCCAACTGCTCCATCAAGCAGTCGTTCCCGGCCCCCGAACCCGGCACTACCACAATATCACGTTCTTTCGATTCTGTCTGGCACTCTGCCCTGCTCACCAAACTCTTCCTTTGGTATCCAAGGACATCTCCACTCATGGCTCACAGACTTATTCGCCTGTCGCAGCCAATGTGTGGCCCCAAATGGAGTTCTTTCATCCCCTCTTCCTGTCCAGCCTGGAGATCCTCAAGGTTGTGTTCTGGGGCCTCTGCTTTTTTGGTTTTCATCAATGATTTGTCCGACTCTCTGGAAAATCCTTTTTATCGCTTTGCAGTTCCATCCTCTGCCGAACCATGTCATCCCTGAGATTAGCAAGCAGCACCCTCTTCACTCTCAGCAGATCTGGATAAAATCGCAAGCTGGACCAACACTTGGAACACGTCTTTCATTCCTGACAAATCTCTCACTCACCATGTCTCTCCGAAAAGACCATCTGGAACCCCTGCCCCTCCCCCCAAATCTACTTTCTGAACAATCCTTATGAAGAAGTCCTGTGGCAAAGGAGATTGACCATGTCCTCGTTTATGGTCGCTGGAGGATGATCCAGAACTGCAGGGTCTACCGGAGTGCTCAGTTCCTCAATACTGACCACTGGCTTGTTGTAGCAACTCTGAAGTTGCACCTTAAATCCAGGAGAATGGTACCATCCCAGCCTAGGCTGGATGTTGGCAAGCTCAAGGATGAGAGGGTCGCTGAGGAGTTTGCGAACAAGCTGAGTAGAGATTTGGGGGGTCTGGGTGCTTTATGAGGTCCTGAGGAGTTGTGGAGTTCCTTCAAGACCACCGTCCAGGGAGCTGAGGCGTAAAACTGTACGTGCGCTGAGGGTGGACAAGGAGGCCGATGTGCGAGGAATTTGTAAGGGGGTAGAGCATCACCTGTGGTCAGGTGATTCTCGTCCTGCTTACAGGGGAATTCGTGCATTGCGTTCATCCAAGCCCATCCCTCGGTGTACTGCAGTTAGAGCAGAAGGTCGTAGGCTCTTGACAGAGGAGTCTGAAGTGAAGGCCCACTGGGCCGGTTACTTTGAGCGGTTGTGGCAGGCTGATCACCAGCTGTCGAGTTGGACGTCAGGGGTGTTACAATCCCTGTTGCTGACCCTCCAATCAACTGTGGTCCACCTTCGCTTGTGGAAACACAGGCTGCGGTGAACCGGTTGAAATGGGGTAAAGCTCCAGGGATCTGTGGCATCCATGCTAAACTTCTCAAATCTGGTGGAAATGCTGCACTCGTGTCGTTGCATGCAGTTCTGTGCTCTGCTTGGAACACAGGCATCATCCCAATTGACTGGAAGAGGGGCCTTGTTGTCCCTCTCAAGAAAGGGAAGGGTAATCCCCAGGACTGCAACAACTACCGAGGGGTGACTGCTCTAACTGCTGAGCAAGGTCTTTGCTCGGACAATTCTTGACAGGGTTCGCCACCATCTGCTTGAGCACCAGCGTCCAGAGCAAGTCAGGCTTTACACCAAAGAGGTCAACGATTGACCGTATCCTTGCTCTTCGGGTCCTCACCAAATGCAAATGAGAGTTTCGGCAGGGGCTGCTTGCAGCCTATGTTGATCTCTGTAAAGCGTTCGATTCAGTGAATCGGGATGCCCTCTGGAGGATTCTAGGTCTTTGTGGGGTGCCACTAAACTGATCGATCTGATGTCTGAACTCAACTCTGGTACTGAGAGTGCTGTGAGATGTGGTGGTACCATCCATCCCTGACTTATTTCCAGTTGTCACTGGAGTTCGTCAGGGGTGTGTACTGGCCCCCACGCTTTTCAACACTTGTATGGACTGGATTCTCGGGAGGATGTCGGAGAGATCAAGCTGCGGTGCATCGTTTGGGAATGTCAAGATGTCTGACCTTGATTTCGCAGATGATGCAGTCATCTTTGCGGAGACTTTAGATATCCTTTCGGGGGCCCTCGAGGTGCCGAATGAGGAGTCGGAGCCGCTGGGATTTCGGGTTTCCTGGGTCAAAACTAAGATCCAGGCTTTCAATGACATATTGGATGCTGCTGTCCTGTCTGTGCCTGTTTGTGGTGAGGATGTTGAAGTTGGGGAGAGATTCACTTACCTTGGCAGTGATATTCATGTCTCTGCTAGCTGTGAGTCAGAGGTTATTAGATGTCTGGGTCGGGCCTGTGGAGTCATGTATTCACTGGAAAATGGGGTGTGGCACTGCCGCTACCTGTGTGGGAGGACGAAAGTCCGAATTCAGGTCCTTGGTGCTTCCAGTCTTGCTCTATGGATGCGAGACTTGGACTCTGACCAAGGATCTGAGACAGAGACTTAATTCCTTTGGTACCAGGTCTCTTCGGAGAATCCTTGGCTATCGCTGGTCGGACTTTGTGTCCAACGAGCGGTTGCTGAGAGAGACTCTCAAATGAGATTTGTTTCCTGCATTGTCCGTGAGCGTCAGCTGTGGCTGTATGGACATGTGGCTCGTTTTCCTGACGCTGATCCTGCTCACCAGATTTCCTCAGCGAGAGGGTCTCCTGAGTGGAGGAGGCCAATGGGCCGACCACGTGCCTCGTGGTTGGAGCAGGTTAATCAGCATCTCAAGGAGATGTGAATGGGCCAGGCATCTGCCTGGGGTATGGCCAGACGGAGGCCCCTGGAATACCGTTGGAAAGTGGATGCAGCGAAGCGCTGTTCTGGTGCATGCTCCCATACCTGACCTGGCGTGAAGTCCTTTCATTCAAGCTTCTGGGTCTCTCTATCTGCCATAATATTTCCTGGGAAAGCCACATTTCCAAGCTGATCTCCAAAAGCCAGTCGCCGACTAGGCATCCTCTGTCATGCAAAGTCTTTCCTTGGCACACCTGAGCTCTTGACCACATACAAAGCTTTCGTCTGCTGCCTGTTGGAGCACCACTCTTCCCTTGGGGCTGGTGCTCCTGCCTCTCACCTTTCTTGGCTTCACACTGCGGAAACCATGGCATTTAGAATCATTGGTATCTCCCTTGATGAGGCTGAGTCTTTGGGTCTCTCACTCTCTCAGCGCAGGCAAGTCGGTGGTCTTTCTGTCGTCTCTCCAGCCTCACCCTCCATGCTCTGTCTGTGATATTGTTACGAATTTGGAAGCCTTGTGCACCCAGACAGACAGCCATCCCCGTAGCTTAGTTATTTCAACAAGTATGTGTTTCCAGTAAGAATCCATCTCCTACGTCAATTGGGAATTAAGTGTACATGCGCTGTGAAGTTATTTCATAGATAGGATTTTTTACATCCCTTATAACAACAACACGCCTTCACCTTCACTCCATCCTGACACTCTGCTCGCGGCATTGTCCGCGCTCTTCGCGCACTCACGAAGCGTTTTGTTCTGGCCTGGCGCCAAATGAGAGAATGCGTCATTTTTCAGCCAATGGGTGCAGAGCAGGTTCCAAGAGAAGCAAAGCCTCTTCGGGAGGTGGGAAATCGAGACGCCCCGACACGCCCCGCAACCAATCATGGAGAAACGACGGATTTCCCCGGTGAATGAGGTGTGCGGAGGGGTGAGACACATCCCCCCCCCACCCCCGACGCGAGGAGAGGAAAGAAATTGACGGGACGGCGCGGTTAGCGGGGGTTCTTCTGGTCTCGTCCTGTCGCCGGCGTCTGCTCTCCTCTCGTCGCTGGCGTCTGGTCTCGTCCTGTAGCTGGTTCTTCTGGTCTCGTCCTGTCGCTGGTCTTCTGGTCTCGTGCCGTCGCTGGCTCTGGTCTCGTCGTGTACAGGGGGAGCATGCGGGAGCCCGACGCTGCCCTCCGTACCCGGTGCTTGCAGCGGCATTGAGTGGCGGGTTCGAGTCCCGCCGATCCAGGACGTCGAAGACCGCACGAGGCGGGAAGGTCCGAGATAGCTCTGGTCCCAAGCTCACCTGTCATTGAGCTGAAGGCCTCGAATAAAGACCATTGGGGTCTGTTTCTTTTGGGTATTTGTGTGTGCGTGTGTGTGTGTGTCTGTGAGCCCAGTCAATAAGTAGGAATTGTTTAAGCGCCTTGTATATACTTGCATTGCTTCGGCGTGATAACTCTGCCCTGATGTGCTTCCCTCGTTCCCCCGATTATTGTTTATAAAAACCCCTATTGTTGAAAGTTTCAGCTCATCCTTGTCCTTTCCTTCATTGGTTTGGCACGGTGCGTGTTGGGTGATTAAAAAGGCCGTTGCTGCCGTAGTTGTGCATTGGGACCGACGGGACCTCGGGAACCATCCGCTCGGGTTATGCACAAGTCGAGCACGGAAACGGCTTGTCCCGTTCGAGCTCCGTCGAGGGTGTGAATTCCTCGGGAGCTCGCCACATGGGCCTCGAGGTATTTTGAAGTTTGACAAATAACCCTGCACCACGCGGTTGAATTATTGACGATTCACGGTCCTGTCAAGGACCCGTACCTTCAGAGTTATCGGAAAGGTACTATTTAGATTCTGGTTGTTCGGTGGAGTCGACTCTACTGCTCCACCTAGCGGTGGTGCTCGCCACCGATACCCGGCCCACAACAATATGTCGGGCCCCCCCACATTTCCGTAGGGCGCTCAATGTCCGCAAGCAACCCCCTTCTGGTAAACTACCAAAATCAAGAATCACTGCTCACCTTCTCTTTCATTCCTCTTTTCCCGCCTTTGGAACAAACTCCCACACTCTTCAATCCCACTCCTTCCACCAGGTCTTCAAAACAGCTGTTCACCACCACCTTTTATCTTCCCCCATCCAAAACCATGATCTTTTCTTCCTCTGTTAATGCATCCCAAACCCACCTCCTTCAAATTCCCTGCGTTCCTCACTGAAAGTCCCTGTAGTGTCCATCTTGTTGACACTGTGTTCCCTACCCCATCCCTCACCCTTCCACAGATCTCCTCATGTCTCTCTCTCTTCTCCACTGTTTGGTCCTTCCCTCTCCCGCCCCTCTTGTCTCCTGCTCCCCTTGTTGTACATTCTGTGAGTTTGCTCTCATACGAGCCTCGATATTTGACACAAAAACAAAATCGCCATCGGTACCTTTGCATCTCCTGATGTCCGTTTTGATCACGTGCACATTTATTTAGTCAGTTCTCTTCCACAATCTCTGGGTAACACATATCTTCTGAGAAAGTGACTTTAGTTCGACATGACCAAGACGATGGAGTGAAGTGGATTTTGTTTGTTTGGTGAACAACCACGACAAAGACGAACTCGACTCCTCTTCTGATTGCCATTTTTGACGCCATTATAAAGGCAGGACGGCTCACCACCAAGAAACTTTCTTCTTTCCCAACTGCTGGTGAGATGAGCTGCCGACGTTGGTGCAACCAACGGAAACAATGACGTCGTCAGCTGATCAGTGCTGTGATGTCATCAGTTGATTAGCGCCGTGCTGTATCCGTGGGCCGCGGTGTTGTGCATGCCTCGTGACAAGAATAGTGTTTAACATTTTCTAATTACCTTCGCAAACTTTGTTGCGAAGGTTATGTTTTGATCGTTGTTTATTTATTTATTTGTGAATATGTGTGTTTGTTTGTTTGTTATTCGCATAACTCCAAAAGTATTGAACTGAATCGCAGCAAATTTGGTGGGATGATTGGTTATTATCCAAGGACCATTTGATTAGATTTTTGGAGCGATCGGGTCAAAGGTCAAGGTCAAGGTCATGAAAAGGTCAAAATCGTCTTTTTACCATAGCGCGGTCAATTTGTATCCAATTTGCATGCAACTAATGCCAAAATGTTCAGAATTCAATGCCCCATCTTGTGATATGTGACATGACACAATGACGTAATAACCCTTATTAGCGGTTGGGAGTCAAAGGTCGGGGGGGTCACGACATTGCAAAATGTGCGGTTTTAGTCACAACACGGTCAATTCTTATCCGATTTGCATGAAACCAACACCAAAATGTTGACTGTTCTGTTCCCCACACTCCAATACCAATTAAAAAATTAAGAGTACAAAGGTCAAGGTCGAGGTCATGAAAAGGTCAAAATCGTCATTTTGCCATAGTGCGGTCGATTTTTATCCAATTTGCATGCAACCAATGCCAAAATGTTGTGAATTCAATGCCCAATCTTGTGATATATTACATGACACAATGACGTCGTTCCCTTTGTTAGCGGTTTGGGTCAAAGGTCAGGGGGGTCAACGACCTTATTATCATAACGCGGTCAATTCTTATACAATTTGCATGTAAGTAGACTCAAAATGTTTAGAATTCAATTCCCGATCCTGTGATGTGTAATATTTGACAGTGACTTTATTGGTGAGTTTAAAGAATTGGGGGGGGGGGTAGCGGGGTGTCACTGAACTTATTTCTTATAATGTGACCAGTTGTCATCAGATTGACTTGACACCGACACCCAAAAAGGTCAGGGAGTTCATACAGAAATTGTACAATGTACGTGAATCAGTGTCAAACAGCAGGAAATTTTATGTTTTTAAGCCATCATAACACATATGAGATGGCAGATGTGGTATGGGATTAAATACCCTCACAATCAACGGTTTCTGTGGGGGGGGGCAAAATGCAGCGTTGGCGAAGGGAAGCGCTTTACTGAGTGCCCGTTCTAGTTCATCATTTTGATTGGGGGGGGGTGGACAGATTTTCTGTAAAATAAGTACCACCATTTATTACCTCCTTCACCGAAGGTGGACGGAGTTTACGTTTTCACCCGTCTCTCTGTTAGCGGGATATGTCAAAAATTTGTGGCCAGATTTGGACGAAACATGATGGACAGGTCTGGTGTGTGACAAGGACGAATTGATGAGATTCTGGTGAAGATCCAACTCTGAGAATTTTAAAAGCGATTCTTCACTGTTGAGAGAGAGAGAGAGAGAGAGTGGGCCAAAAACAATATCTCAAAAATCTGTGGACGGATTTGGATTAAACTTGGTGAACTGGTTGGGTGTCTGTGAAGGACAAATTGGTTTGATTTTGGTGAAGATGTGGATGTAATAGTTTCTCAATTTTAACCTCTGTTACGAAAGGTGGATGGAGTTATGTTTTCACCTCCTGATTGTTTGTTTGTTTGTTTGTTTGTTTGTGAGGACATCTAAAAAAAATTCTGGATGGATTCAGAGGAAATTTGGTGGACAGGTTTGGTGTGGAACAAGGATGAACAGATTCCATTTTGTTGAAGATCCAGATCCGTATACCAGACGTTTGAAAAGAAAATTCCTGTGATTCTTCACCATTGAGAGATGGTGTTATTAACTCCAGCATATCAATGAGCAACAATCTCCATCAGGTTTATTAATTTATTAACAGAAAATAAGTACAACCACCAATGTAATCATATCAAAGATATTAACAGATTAAATGTATCATCCTCCAGCTTCATCCGATTGAATTGTCTCTCCTTCCACTGCAGGACATTTTTTTCAGCTGCTCCACCTGGAAGAGACGTTCGGAGCAGACAAGATGTCAGTACATGAACTCATCAACATTAAATACCGTATTTCGTTTTCCCTGTCATCATTTTGATGTTTAAACATTTTCCGTCAGGTTTCTATTATTAACCTCCGCCATCGGAGATCGGAGGTTACTGTTTTCACCCCTTTCTGTTTGTTTGTTTTTTTGTGAACAGAATTACGGAAAAACTCCTCGATGGATTTCGACGAAACTTGGTGGGGGGATTAGGTCTGGTCCAAGGATCATGCCATTAGATTTTGGACTTGGTCCAAAATCCAATATGGCCACTATGGTGGCCAATTTGAGAAAATATTTGAATTTTTTTTTTTGCATTTCTACATGTTTTAAGTAATTTCCACCCCCCCCCAAAAAGAAATTGTTCGAGAAAAAAAAATTGCAAATTTTTTTTCAACCAAATTTCGATTTTTTTATTTTTGCATTTGTACATGTAATAAGTGATTTCCAACAAAAACCATGCCAAAATTATAATTGCGGCTGATTTTTGAACTTCAGGTGGATATATCCACGTAAAATCAATTTCTGTCTCAAGGAATCAGGTAATGACGAATGGATTGAGTATGTAAAAGTTAAAAGTAAAAGGGAAAGTTGCAAGCTATAACTCTGTGAGCACTGTTGACGTCAAATTGAATGAATAGGATATCAGGTTCACTTGAGTGACCTTGCAGTATTGGCGGCGGAGGTTTTGCACTCTACCGAGTGCTCCCCCTCAAGTTTTATCCTGTATTCATTTTATTTTCATGTTTATTTGAATGCTAACATGCTTTTGTATTTATTTTACATGTTTATTTCAATTGTGATGTTTTTATTTTTGGCTGCTGTTCTTCCTCTATATTTTCTCGAAGTCCAGGAACCGAACACCCCTTTTCCCAATGGCCCTTTGTTTCCACGATCGCGGTTTTCACAATCGCGCCATTTTCCATGAAGCAAACTCCCACGATATTTTAGGGTTTACTGTATGGCATGGAATACGGGGCAAAGGGAAAGTATCTTTTCTGATCATTCAGGTCTGACCAGACTGTCACTTCATGATCACCTGCTGGACCACCATATAATGTTTGGACTGGTGATTTTTACTTTTTCATTGACTTGTTACTCCATTCTTACCTTCCTAACTGAAGCCTTTTTTTTGGATATTCGCTATGTGCAGACAACTGCAGTCAGAGAAAGCATTCATTGTAACATTGTGTCAAGAGATTTACCTGGATACTCGCTCTGGCCAGTGATTGAATGAATGTGTAACTTACCGTATTCTCAGATCATTTTGAATGATTCCTCTTTGCTCAGGCTAATCTCGGCTGCTGCAGGAACACAACGTTCAAGAGCGGCTCTTCATGCTTTCATGTGTTGGAGAGAGTCTTTTGTGGCTCCACGTCCTTCTGCTTCAAACAACCTTTTGGGCCGTTGTGCTCTGAATCTCTCCTCCCTCTTCATGATCCTCTTCCTCTTTATGAGAGGTGGCATTATCCTCTATATTCTCCATCCGACTACGATTGCATTTTCCATCATTGAAGTGCACTTTTCTCTTCAGGTACTTCATCTGCAAAACGCATCCTGACTCGGCAACACGTCAGAACATCAAGTATTTGTAATTTAACCTGGTGTATGAGACCGGTACTGAACCAGTCTCATGTTTGGACTGGTGATTTTTACTTTTTCATTGACTTGTTACTCCATTCTTATCTTCCTAACTGAAGCCTTTTTTTTGGATATACGCTGTGTGCAGACAACTGCAGTCAGAGAAAGCATTCATTGTAACATTGTGTCAAGAGATTTACCTGGATACTCGCTCTGGCCAGTGATTGAATGAATGTGTAACTTCCCGTATTCTCAGATCATTTTGAATGATTTTGAATTGAATCTTTGCTCAGGCTAATCTCGGCTGCTGCAGGAACACAACGTTCAAGAGCGGCTCTTCATGCTTTCATGTGTTGGAGAGAGTCTTTTGTGGCTCCACGTCCTTCTGCTTCAAACAACCTTTTGGGCCATTGTGCTCTAAAACTCTCCTCCCTCTTCATGATCCTCTTCCTCTTTATGAGAGGTGGGATTATCCTCTATATTCTCCATCCGACTACGATTGCATTTTCCATCACTGAAGTGCACTTTTCTCTTCAGGTACTTCATCTGCAAAACGCATCCTGACTCGGCAACACGTCAGAACATCAAGTATTTGTAATTTAACCTGGTGTATGAGACCGGTACTGAACCTAATTCTAAATTGTGTTAAGTTTTTCCTGTTATTGAACAGATTGATCATGTTGAGGTGAAACTGTGAGCAAATATGACTGTCGCTATCTGGGATCTTGGCACAGTGACACATGTCCAATCGACTTTCCTTGAGAATGATGTATTTTCATGCCAGTGGTCCAAAAGACCTCACAGTAATCAAATCACAATGAGGCAAACAGACCGAGCAATCGTAGTTGCAAAAATAAAAGAGCATAAAACAAGTATGCTGTGATCACAATGAGGGATTACGGGAGGGAGGCCATGGTCCCCTTTCCAGGGGGAGATATGGCCGTTGGGAGCACAATTTAAGTTTGGGCATGGTCACGATGCCGCATGGCCAGTTTGGTCTGAATACAGTTGTTGGTTCCTGAGAAGAAGATTTTTGAATGAAACACCAATATTGAGGGCAAGCCCCCCTTTCACTCCCCTTAAATGGGTGCTGGATGGGGAGCACAACCCCATGAGACCTTGCTGTTCTGATGTGTTACACTAAATTTGGTCCATATCGATCAGGTAGTTTATGAGATGTTTTAGTTCAGTGTTAATGGACGGAAAGACGGCCGGACACTGGGTCCCACTCTGCGCTTATTTTGGAGAAATAACCGAATAATTTGTTCAGATCACTCATAATATTTATGAGCCCCTGACATCGTAAGCATATTCACCTGCTGAAAAGTCGGACAATCCTGTTTTCCTGCAGGCCTGATCATGTTCAACAAACAGTTCTCCAAGAGCTCGCCCTCGCTTTCCTGCTGACCCTCCTTCAAACGTCATTCGAGCTGCACAACACGTGAAGACTGCGTTTGGTACAGCCTCTTGATGTCTTCGATGACACGTTCAATTTCATTCAGATTTAAATTGTCATCAGGAACTAACTTGCTGGAGTGACTTTGTGAGCCGTTCTTGCCCCACTTACAACCACTCAACCATTCTACTTATTGCAGCAAGCTTTACATTGTGCTGCTTTATGTCCTCCTCAGTTGCATTTTGTTGCAGGCAGTAATCTGGAAACGAACCTCTTCCTTCTTTAGCTTCTTTTTTTGGAGCTGTTTCTGTGAAAATACTGCGTCACACAGGACATACATGATCAATGCGTAATCGTGTTTGCAAAAATAAATGAGCAGAAAACAAAAACGCTTCAATCACACCCAGGAAACCGATGAAGGAAATTCCATATGTCCAAGTTCTACAAACAAAATAATTTATTCAGATCACACTCGGAATGTTGGTTAGCCCCCAACATCGCAAGAATATTCACCTGATGAAAAGTTGGACAATCCTGTTTTCCTGCAGGCTCCATCGGGTTCATCAGAGGGTTCTACAAGAGCTCCTCACCTCATCCTCGTTTGTCTCCAGAGCCTCCTCCAAATGTTGTTCCAGCTTGACAAAATGGAACATCCGCTCTTGGTTTCGCTTGTTGAAGTCTTTGAGCTGAAAATGGATTGAGGGAACAAAAAAGAGACAAAGTATATTACACAAAAGAACAGGCTATGTTATTTCCCCCACCCAGATTGTCCGAAAAAGAATCTCAACCTGGTACACAAGGAAATGTTAAATTTGATTCTGATTTAAATTGTCATCAGGAACAAACCTGCTGGACTGTCTGACTGAGTCCGTCCTGCTCCTCTTTTAGCCATTCAACCATTCCCCTTATTGCCGCAAGCTTTTCATTGTGCTCCTTTTTGTCCTCAATTGCATTTTGCTGCAGAAAATTATTCACGGAATGAACCTGTTCCTCATCTTGTTTCCTCCTCAGGAGCTGTTCCTGTCAAATCACGTAACACAAAGGACATGCATGCTCAATGAGTGATGCACATGCCTGACCCGGAATACGAGGCAAAGGGAAAGTGTCTTTTCTGATCACTCAGGTCTGACCAGAATGTCACAACATGCTCACCAGCTGGACCACATGGTGCTGCTCCTGGTGATGCTTTACATGTTGCTCAATGTCTTGCTCCATGAAGAACACTGCTCTGCTGGTTGGTTTAAGGTCTCTTGTGAGCTTTTCATTTTGAAGATGAAGTTCCTCAAGCCGCTCACTCTCTTGGGGCATTTTCATGTTGCACCATCATCCCTGGAACTTGTCACGGCGCTGGCAGCCAAGGTTCATCCCCCGACCCAGATTGTTGTGACGGGCGGTTGGCACCAACAACCCGGACCGTCGAGCTTCTCCCTTGGAGGCTGACAGCCGTGACTCTCGGAGATTAATGCATGCACGCGGGAAAAGTGCACAATGGTGGTGTGACAGGGGCACAGAAATGGTTGCACAGGAGGGTTTATACTTGAACACCATGACAGATACATGGATACAGCCTCTTAAAATGAACACATTTAATGTAAATAGACATCTATTTACAAAGGACAATAATTGTAATAATTATAAATACGTGAGGTAAATTAAATTAAACTCTAAGACGAGGTGCCTCTGCACACTGACTCAAATACAGACAAGGAGAAACGAAATGAAATAAGATCTTCCTTTATTCCGGTACTTACCTTGGCCCGGAGATGGTCTTTGTGGAACTTGGAATCGAGGCGCTTGTATGTGCAAGTGTAGACTCATCGCAAAATGGCGCCATGTCGCTTCTCTCGCAGTGGGACAAACGTACGCCAGGCAATCCGCGAGCGACACTCAACACCAAGGCTCAGAGACCCCGTGTCGCTGCATCGTGCATCGATTGTCCTCACCCACCCGCTATTTGACATGCACGAGGCTCGGGGTCCATTCCTCACGACCCAACCGAGAGCCAAAAGCCAGCGTCTTCTTCATGCGTCAAAGCAAAGCTCACTGTAAAGCCCTGTTCTTCCAGGCAATCTAACTACGTTCTTTCTTGACCGCGTATGTCCCTCACTTGGCATTCAACCGTTCTTCCCCTGAACTCAACTCTGACTCGTGCGTGGGCTCTCTGTCCTATTTCATCTGCTACTTCCGACCGACTTTGTGCGTGTGCTCTCCGTCCTATTTGATCTGATACCTCCCACACCCTCTTCCTCTTCACGCGTCTCATGTCACGCCCATCAATCATCAGCCTTGGAGGCGTGACCCCCTGCCGTCACCCTTGGAGGCAGGGCTTCTGCCTGCTCGGCACGTTTGCTTGTTTGTTATCATGGTTTTGGTTGTAAAAACTTCAGGAAAAGTTAATTCTGGGGGAAATTATTCTTATTTCCTGGCTAATTAACACCGCACCTCACACTCCCTCTCCACTCCCGCCCCCCGTGTGGTGACTCATCATATTTCAGCTCAGATTCCCTTCTTAATTACATCGAGATGTCTCCAACACGTCCATGGACCAAACAACTATTCAATCCTAACTTCCCTATTCAATTCCACCATCTATCCCCACAACCATAACAATATGGCAATAAATATAATCACTGCATTAAACAGAGGGAAACATTTTAAAGCTAACATCGTGCATGGTTTGCTCTGTAATGATGAGCAGAAATCAAGCAATTAAAAAAACTCTTAAAAACCAAAAACTTGTGACCTTTGATTGAATTAACATGTTGTTAAAGAACCCTCTACAAGGGCTTCCCCAAAATGACATCATCACCTTCGGGTTCACACAATTGGTGGTTCTTGGCATTTACCTTCTGCCCAAAATAGGTCTTCTTCTTCTTTGGTTCATTCACATTCTCATCCACACTTTCTTCTGTTGTGGGATTGCGATTTACACACAGCAACCCCTTCATGTTATTCATTAACCTGTTGAACAAGGTTTTTCTCTTTGGTGAAGCCATGTGGTTTTCATCAAAGGTTGTGGCTGCTCTTGGAGTTTCTCTCGTTTTCTGAAGGTCTCTTGCATGCAGTGTGGTTGGTGTGGTTGTCCCAGTTACTCCATCGACCACCGAAGCTCTCTGATCACAACTTTTCCTCACCATATTTCCTGGACCTGGAAATCATTTGGGGGAAATGGGTTGAAAATAAGTGTGAGGTTCATCAAAATAATTGATCCTGTAACGTGTCCGGGTCTTTATTGACCACGGTCATGTCAGGCAAAGTCACCTTCGGTATCCCACTGAGCAAGCTGAGTGATTGGTTTTCAATAAAGCATGCGAATGATCACAAACAGGTGTACACACACTAACCAACGGTTCTCGACGCGGAATTTCCCTCCAAGACAGAGCAGGAATGCAAGCTTATAATCTAACAATAATTGTCAACAATAACGAAGTGCACTCTGTGAAAGAAAAAAATAATTATATTCATTTCATTCTCAATTATATTCACTTCTTGGTGGTACTTTTTAAAACTGAACACAGTGTAAACTAAGGTCTTACTTTTGTACTGGAGTCAAATGACTGTCAGTAAATTCTCCCCCTCCCTGACAGTCTTTTGACCTCCATAGTGATGTAGATAAATATTCAAGTGAAATAAAATTGTATCTTACGAAATCTATTGTGCTTTTATCTCACTGAAATACAAATAACTAAGACGAGTATCTCCAATGTTTAAATAGAACTGCCCAGCTTCTGAAGAGAAGAACGCCTTGTTGCCGTCCCATTGTCTTCTCGGAATTAAATACCTGCCGGAAGGCTACTGGAACAGACGCCTTGCTTTCTCAGGAAAATTAAATAACACCATTGGCTTTTGATGGCAAAGGCCACGTTCGCTGCATGAAAACAACTGGGTGTTTTGAGAATGCATGTTCAAAGTACTGAGCTCATGTATCCCTCCACCCACTCTCTTCTCTCTCTCTCACCTCCCCAAACTTATCATCTTGTTTTTTCATGGCTGACCTGGCATTGAATCTGAAAACTCTTGCCATGAGTGTGCCTATTCTCCTGTCCCTCTCCAAGTGGCCATGTGCGCAGTTCTGAATTATTTTGCCTTGTGCCCATCAGCCCTTTCGTCGTTGAATTGCCAGATGTCTCACCCTCCCATGTTTTTTTTCTGTCAAACTCGTATAAAGGGGCTTATTGTGTGCATTTTTGGCATAAAGAGGTTTGTGTTTGATATTGCTTGTGTCTTGTTTTTCCTTCTTTCTGCATGCGCATGTTTGTTGTTAATAAATGGTCTCAGACTCTGACAGAGAAGAACTGAATTCTGCCACAACATCAACACACGCACACCAAAGCCGTCAACCTCAATAAGAGATGAACACAAAACATGCACAACGAGAAACAACGTCCTTCTGCAATCACGGATCTAAATACGACAGAAAACAATAAAAGAGCAATCGGCAATTGCAGACCTCGCCAGGACTTGTTTTGTGTGGTTTATTTCATGTGGCGTTTGTGTGCTGGTTGTTGTTGTTGTTCGTCTTTCGGCTGCTCGCGTTAGGGGTCGCCACAGCGGATCATCCTTTATGACCCGCATTCTGATTTGGCATAGGTTTAACGCCGGATGCCCTTCCTGACGCAACCCTGGTCGCCTCTTACGACACAGTGATAAGGATTGGGTGTCGCCATGATTCCGGGCTGCCCTGCACCCTCTCATAGCACGGCCCAGCGCAGATCTCCCTTCCTCAAGTGATCCTCCAACCAAAGCCAGTTTTATGTTTAAATTAAATTAAAAAAAAAATTCAATTCAAATCAAAAGGAAGACCAAATTGGTAAAGTCCTGCATTGGAGTCATCAGAAGGAACCCAAACAAGCAAAAAGCTAAGTTGAAATCATCAGGAGGAACCTGGATAGGATTCACATTTCAGCTGCCACTCCTCCACCCTCAAACCCACCCAGGCACAGCCAAGTGGGACTTATTAAATGGAAATAAAAAAAAGAACCCAGATCAAAAAATTAAATAATTCTGGCTGCCAGTCTGATGGGATTGAAATTTAAAATCGATATTCCCATCACTCCTCGATAATTGTGAAGTTTCACATCAATTGATGAAGCTGTTCAAGAGAAAGAATTTGTTTTAGATTTTCGCTCAATCCAATATTGCAGCCAGACCATGTGACATCAATTATTTGTGAATAGCTGTTCAGACTACAGTCAGACTGTTCAACGACAGTCAGAGAAAGCATACATTGTAACATGGTGTGAAGAGATTTACCAGGATAATCAAACTCCGACACCCATTACTCCGACACGGATTACTCCGACACGGATTACTCCGACACGGATTACTCCGACACGGATTACGCCGACACGGATTACGCCGACACGGATTACGCCGACACGGATTACGCCGACACGGATTACTCCGACACGGATTACTCCGACACGGATTACTCCGACACGGATTACGCCGACACGGATTACTCCAAGGGAAACCAAGGACATGGGGATGTCCAGTGATTGTCGGAATGTGTAACTTACCGTATTCTCAGATCATTTTAAATGATTCCTCTTTCCCAGGCTAATCTCTGCTGCTGCAGGAGCACAACTTTCAAGAGCGGCTCTTCATGCTTTCGTGTGTTTCGATCAGTCTTTTGCTCTTTTGTGGTTCCACGTCCTGCTGCTTCAAACAATCTTTTGGGTCGTTGTACTCTTAAACTATCCTTCTTCACAATCTTCTCACTCTTTATGAGAGGTGATATTATCATGTTATTCTGCATCCGAAGACGTTTGCGTTTCACATCATTGTGCACATTTCTCTTCAGGTCCTTCACCTGCAAAACACATCCCGTGTTGGCAACATGTCAGTACATCAAGTATTTGTTATTTTACCTCATGTCTGAGACCGGGACTGAACTCAATGTTAGATTGTGTCAGTTTTTACTGTTAATGCCCAGACTGATCATATTGAAGTGAAACTGTGAGCAAAGTTGACTGTCGTGACCTGGGTCTTGGCACAGTGACAGATGTCCAAGAGACCTTCCGAGAGAATGATGTACTCTCTGCCAATAGTCCAAAAGACCTTCTCACAATGAGGTAATCATAATGAGCAATCTTTTTGGAAAAATAAAGGAGCATAAACCAAGTGTGTTGTGATAACGTCTTGCAAACAGATGAAGCAATTCCACTTGTCCAACTTCGAGGTACAAAAATATAGTCTCGTGGGGACTGACGGTTATTTCTCAAACTGGTGGGGTAAAAGGAGGGATTTGGGGGAAGGGGTCCTGGCCCCCTTCCTGAAGTGTTACGGTCATGGGGAGCACAACTTATGTTGATGGCATGCTCCTGATACTTCATGAAGAGTTTGGTCTGCATCTGTTTGTGGGTTTATGAGAAGATGTTGGAATAAATTACCTGAATTTTAAGGCAAAATCACCTTTTCAGCCTCTTTTGAGGGGGTGGATCCAGATGGGGTGCACATCCCCATGAGACCTGACTCTTCTGATGCATCACACCAATTTTGGTCCACATCGATCACGTAGTTTGTGAGGAGATATTTTAGTCAAGTGTTCATGGACGTACAGATAGACGGACGGCCGGACACCGGGACCCACTCTGAGCTTATTTCAGAAATATAACCCAGTAATTTGTTCAGATCGTTCAGGATATTGATGAGCCCCCGACATCGTAAGAATATTCACCTGCTGAAAAGAGGGACAATCCTGTTTTGCTGCAGGCCTGATCGGGGTCATCAAACGGTTCTCCGAAAGCTCATGCTCACCCTCGCCCTCGCTTGCCTGCAGAGCCTCCTTCAAACATCGTTCAAGCTTCTCAACACGTGAAGACTGCAATTGGTACAGCCTCTTGATGTCTTTGATCGAAAAATGAATTGAGGGAACGAAGAAGAGACATTATATCTAAGAAAAGAGCAGGCTATATTATTTCCCTCCACCATGTAGCATCTCAACCTGGTACACAAGGACACGTTCAATTTGATTCAGATTTAAATTGTCATCAGGAACTAATCTCCTGGATTGCCTTCGTGACCCGCTCTTGCCCCTCTTTCAGCCACTCAGACATTCCGCTTATTGCAGCAAACATTACATTGTGCTGCTGTTCGTCCTCATCTGTGTTTTGCTGCAGACAATAATTCAGCAAACGAACTTCTTCTTCGTTTACCTTCCTTTTCAGGAGCTGTCCCTGTGAAAATCACATGACACACAGGACACACATTATCAATGAGTAATATTGGCTCGCCCCCGAGATCATAAGAATGCTCACCTGATGAAAAGATGGACAATCCTGTTTTCTTGCAGGCTCGATCGGGTTCATCGGAAGGTTCTCCAAGAGCTCCTCACCCTCACTCTCATCTTCGTTTGTCTGCAGAACCTCCTCCAAATGTTGCTCAAGCTCGATAATATGAAACATCTGCTCTTGGTTCCACTTATTGAAGGCTTTAACCTGAAAATTAATTTCGGGAATATCGGGAACAAAGAGAAGACAAACGAGCAGGCAACATGATTTCCGCAACCACATTTAATCATCACTCATCTCAACCTGGTGCACAAAGACTCATTAAATTTGATTCACATTTCAATTATCATCAGGAACGAACCTGCTCAACTGCCCGAGTGAGTCCGCCCTGCCCCTCTTTAAGCTACTCTACTCTTCCCAATATTACCACAAGCTTTTCATTGTGCTCCTCGATGTCCTCCATTGCATTTTGATGCGGAAAATGATTCACGGAATGAACCTGTTCCTCATCTTCTTTCCTCCTGAGGAGTTGTTCCTGTGAAATCACGTGACACACAGGACATGCAGATGAATGAGTAATGCACATGTCTGTCACGGAATATGGGGCAAAGGGAAAGTGTCTTTTATGATCACTCAGGTGTGACCAGAATGCCACAACATGCTTACCTGCTGGATCACATGGTGCTGCTCCTGTCGATGCTTTGAATGTAGCTGTGTCCTGCTCCATGAAGAACACCACTCTGCCCGTTGGTTGAAGGTCCATGGTGAGCTGTTCAGTTTGAACATGAAGCTCCTCAAGAGACTCAATCTCCTGCTGGCCCACATGTTGCTGCTCCGGGTGATGCTTTGCACGGAGCTCAGTGCCCCGCTCCATGAAGAACACCGCTCTGCTCGTTGGTTGAAGGTCTGTGGTGAGCTTTTCAGTCTGAACATGAAGCTCCTCAAGAGACTCAATCTCCTGCTGGCCCACATGTTGCTGCTCCTGGCGATGCTTTGCATGGAGCTCAGTGTCCTGCTCCATGAAAAACACCACTCTGCCCGTTGGTTGAAGGTCCATGGTGAGCTGTTCAGTTTGAACATGAAGCTCCTCAAGAGACTCAATCTCCTGCTGGCCCACATGTTGCTGCTCCGGGTGATGCTTTGCACGGAGCTCAGTGCCCCGCTCCATGAAGAACACCGCTCTGCTCGTTGGTTGAAGGTCTGTGGTGAGCTTTTCAGTCTGAACATGAAGCTCCTCAAGAGACTCAATCTCCTGCTGGCCCACATGTTGCTGCTCCTGGCGATGCTTTGCATGGAGCTCAGTGTCCTGCTCCATGAAAAACACTGCTCTGCTCGTTGGTTGAAGGTCCATGGTGAGCTGTTCAGTCTGAACATGAAGCTCCTCAAGAGACTCAATCTCCTGCTGGCCCACATGTTGCTGCTCCTGGCGATGCTTTGCATGGAGCTCAGTGTCCTGCTCCATGAAGAACACCGCTCTGCTCGTTGGATGAAGGTCTCTGGTGAGCTGTTCAGTCTGAACATGAAGCTCCTCAAGACACTCAATATTCTGATGAAACACATGGTGCTGCTCCTGGTGATGCTTTGCATGTAGTTCAGTGTCCTGCTCCATGAAGAACACCGCTCTGCTCGTTGGTTGAAGGTCCGTGGTGAGCTGTTCAGTCTGAACATTAAGCTCCTCAAGACACTCTCTCTCCTGCGACATTTTCATGTTGTGCCGTTGTCGCTGGAACATATGACAATAAATATCATCACTGCATTAAACAGAGGGAAACTTTTTAAAGTTAACATTGTGCACAGTCTACTCTGTATTATGATTATCAGAAATGAAGTGAATAAAAAAAACTCTTCAAAAACAAACTTGTGACCTTTGATCAATTTCACATGTTGTTAAAGAACCCTCTACAAGGGCTTCCCCAAAATGACATCATCACCTTCAGGTTTGCACAATTGGTGGGACAAGGGATTTACCTTCTCCCAAAAATGGATCTTCTTCTTCTTCTTGTTCTTCTTCGGTTCATTCACCTTCTCATCTTCACTTCCTTCAGTTGTGTGATTGTGATTTACACACAGCAACCCCTTCATGTTGTTCATAAACCTCTTGAACAAGGTTTTTCTCCTTGGTGAAGCCGCGTGGTTTTCATCAAAGGTTGTTGCTGCTGTTGAAGTTTCCTTCGTTTTCTGAAGGTCTCCTGTATGCATGGTGGTTGGGGTGGTTGTGGTGGTTGTGCCAGTTGCACCATCCACCACCCAAGCTCTCTGATCACAACGTTTCCTCACCATATTTCCTCGACCTGCAAATCATTTGGGGGAGATGGGTTGAAATTAAGTGTGAGGTTCATCATTATCATTGATACTGTAACGTATTCGGGTCTTCATTGATCACGGTCATGTCAGGCAAAGTCACCTTCGGTTTCCCACCGAGCAATGTGAGTGATTGGTTTTCAATAAAATATGTGAACAGTCACAAACAGGTGTACACACACGAACCAACGGTTCTCCACACAGCATTTCTCTCCAAGACAGAGCAAGAAGGCAGGCTGATGATGTCACAATCATTATCAACAATAATGAAGCACACACCAACAAACACACACACACACACACACACACACACACACACAGACACACACACACACACACACACACACACACACACACACACACACACACACACACACACACACACACACACACACACACACACACACACACACACACACACACACACACACACACACAGACACACACACACACACACACACACACACACACACACACACACACACACACCAAAGTTATCAACCTGAGTAAGAGATGAACACGAAACGTGAACAACGACAAACAACCTCCGTCTGCTGTCACGGATCGAAATACGACAGAAAACTGGAACAGCACTCGGTGGAACACGTTCCTCCACCAGGTTGAACAGGTGACGTTTTGTATCCCACTGATAGGTCGGATCTGGACTTGAACCAAAATCGAATCAGATTGTTCTCATCATCTCCACAACCTGTCCACCAAGGTCCGTCCGAACCCGTCCATCACCTTCTGAGATATCGTACTCACAAACACACAATGGAGTTCACATTTGGGAAAATCACAGCCGAACAAACAAGAGAGTAAATAAGATTCGGACTCACAGATTGGGCCAGGACACCTGTCGAGTTTTTAAATCCAGGTACTCCAGGTACAGAACACCTGTCGAGTTTTTAAATCCAGGTACTGCAGGTACAGAACACCTGTCGAGTTTTTAAATCAAGGTACTGCAGGTACAGAACACCTGTCGAGTTTTTAAATCCAGGTACTGCAGGTACAGAACACCTGTCGAGTTTTTAAATCAAGGTACTGCAGGTACAGAACACCTGTCGAGTTTTTAAATCCAGGTACTGCAGGTACAGAACACCTGTCGAGTTTTTAAATCCAGGTACTCCGGGTACAGAACACCTCACGAGATTTGAAATGAACGTTCTCCAGTGAGCACTCTTGCCGATTACGTCACAGAGACCGTTACACGTCACACATGTGACGTCACAAAGACCCCCCCCCACACACTTCCCTGTTTGTGTTTTATTTTTTTACTTTCACAATTCTTTGCACCGTTCATGACGTCATCCACTTGGCGTCGTTTTGTTCAAAACAAGAATCTCTTCAGATATTTCGGGCGGGAAATATTGTGTGAACGTTGATTTGTTCCTCCGCTGAAAGCCGAGACAGGAAAGATATTTTGGGATTTTGTTTGTTCATTCAAATGTCATTCTTTCACTCATTCCTTCTCTCTTTCCTCACTCCATTCCGTGACGTCATTCATACACGTCGTTCATTCCGACACGAAGTTGTAACTATAAACTGGCGCTTTTTCTTTTTCCGGTTGGAGAAACCTCAATGTTCTACGAACAGATGTGTACAAATAACTTCGATCATTATTTAAATAAACGAGAAAGAAACACGTGACGCGTCACTGGCGGGAGTGGGCGGGGCTTGTCTCTGGTGATTTGAGCGCGAAATCGAACCTCTTGATGCAGGGACGGGGCCTCCAAGTCCTCGCAAGGTTTTTGTTTTGCTTTCACTTTGTTGTGCAATGTTTTTTTTTTTTTACATGATCCTCATTATTTGCTCCACAACTTACAAATCCTTCTGTGGCATAAATATATAAATATGTAAAAATATTTCATTCAGTTTCGAGGAAAAAAAAAACCTTCATCTACACCACGTGACACATCCCTTCCTT
>NW_028225129.1:100000-176029 GCF_056783735.1 Eptatretus burgeri | reverse complement strand
CATAGCTTCAAAGCACGCTACTCATAGGTTCAAAGCACGCTACTAATAGGTTCAATGAACGTTACTCGTAGGTTAAAAATTAAGTTTCGGGTATGCTAAACATTACCTCGACATGTTTCGACTTATGAGTAACTTACAAGTAACGTGTGGCCGACGTGTGTAAACGATTGCGGAGCGTGCCGAGAACTTATGCCAGCGTATGCGGAACTTGTGAGCCATACGTCGAGTACGTCGTAAAATTTTCAGCATGCTTGAAATTTCACGACGTACCAGACGTACCACGTAATATGCTAGCGAACTTCATTGTTTTTCAGCGTGCTCCTAACGGATACACAACTTACCCATACCGTATTCGACGTGTCCCAGCGTTTTAGACACATTTTTCAGAGGTCGGCATACGCTGGCTAAATCGTCAAGGTGTGACTGGATGTTGACACTTCCAATTTTCAGGCGGTTATGATTTAAATCGGCGAGCGGCAGGTTTTTAACAGAGAGCTCCACGAGTTCGTTGGCGAAACGTGCAGCGTACTATGACTAAGTTAAACTATCGTTGGGCATAGGTTGTGAACGCCGACAACAGGCTAAGCATTCGTTGGTATGTTATCTTTAACACAACAAAACGTTCTGTGCCCGTTACTAATACGTTATGCATACGACCAACATGTAATGAATACGACCAAAACTTAAAAAAAAAAAAAACCTCAAAACTTCAGCGTACGCCAACGTTTTACGTGCATTTTTATACGTTGCCATTCGTGGTTAAAACGTCAAGGTGTGACTGGGCCTTAAGTAATAATGGTTTTGATGGTGGTGGTTGATAAACGATGCTTGATGATCTTGGAAAGTTCGAATGGTGAGTCTCGTGAAGTACTTGCTGTTTCGGCGGTTACCTGGTGCGATGAGTACGAGCTATTCCAGAGAACTGTGCCAGGTGTTGTCAGTTCCTGCTGTTCTTGAGAACACCTGGTTCGTCAGTCAGTGCCTGCTTCTCCGAATAACACCTGGTTCGTCAGTACCTGCCGTTCTAGATGTTGTTGGTGCAGTACATATAGATTCAGGAGTGGCAGGTGAGCGCGATTGGTTGACTGCCCCCTTCGGAACGTGAACCCTCCTTCCGATCACAATGAAGGTTGTCTGTCCCTGTTTGCACACCTGGATTTGTGGACCTCATTTCGTTCCGAGAACATTTTGAACATACCTGTTAATTCATGAACTTTTTCAATTCATGAGATTCAACTCATATTTCCGAATTCTTATTTTATTAATATCATTATCGTTTATTAATCTCATGTCGTCATGTCACCCCCCATCCCTCCACCCACTCTTCCCTTCTCTTGTAACTCTTCAACAGTCTGGTTACTCGAGCGATACCTCCCGAAGTGGTGAGTTTTATCCTTCCTTGTTCGAGGAAAGAGAAAATGTTTTTAACGTTCAAGAACGAATCAATGAATGAATAACCTTGGAAATGGTTGAATGAATTATGCTGAACACAAAAAAGGTTATTATTCGTTCAACAAACTCTCAGCAATCAAACGATGGTATATTAATTGTTTTATAGTGAAATATTTTTAAAATCCGGATTGTAATGAGTTATTTATTTAATATTTTCACCAAAGCTCATGGATCTACAGGATCTACGTTCTCTCTGCAGGATCTACAGGTGAGAAACCGAAACTTGAGCTCGTGTGGATCTTCGCACCGAACTGGTCCGTTCGATGGTTTCATGTTCGTTTTATAACTTGGATCATGAACGGTTTTGGATGGGATTCACGATCCTTACCCGAGCAATGGATGTGTTGGTGATTGAGAGTGTCGGAGTCTGTGGGGGTCTTTGTGCAACTCTTTCTTGAGCAGTTCATGTGCTGCTCACATTTAAACCGTCAAACCCGGGTTCGATTCCTTCCCGCACAACAAACTGTCACCTTGCTACGTCACGGGCAGCCATCCTTCGGGTGAGATGTTAAGCCGGCTGTCCGTCATATTAGCATTCGCAGTGAGACGTTTAAGAACCTTCAATGTCTTCCACGAAGAGTCGGTGAGTTATCACCGGCACCCTGTACAAATTACAAATCCCTGCCCTGAGTGACTGTTGGGAAGGAAAGGTAAACCCACTCTTTCGAATCGAATGATGAATGAAGTGCTGAGGTATAAAATGATGTCATACATGTACAAGAGGGAGGGGAACACGTCATGGATGGGATTTCCATTCACAATTCAATTCCGGCTCCGCTCCAGACATCGTGACATTCACTTAATCAATGAGTTCCTGTGTGAGTACACAGCACGAATCAGCACGGGAAACACAAGTTCTCGGTACGGAGTGAACGTCACGTACCGGGTCTGGACCCCTTGTCCTCGGGTGCACCGACCATGGACCCGCGGTCTTCCGGAGAACCTCCCGGACCGACCACGTATCCTCCATCGGAGCCGCTCGTGGATCCCGGGGTGTTCTCTCTGAGATCTCGGGTCATGGTGGACCGCACGTGGTGTCGGGTGAAGGACGGTACGCTGTGGTAAACCGAGGGAAGAGCGCGAGCTGTTTGGGGAAAAAGCGAACAGAGAGATCGCGGTGTCTGATTGGTTCTCGCCACATCACGTGTCCATGATTTGAAATTAATACAAAGATTGAACGTTTCGTTTTAACGGATTGTTTGTGTTTCAGATTGTGTTGTGAAAGTGGAATATCGAGTCCGAGTTCGTCGATGATTATTCCCTTGATACGAAACATCGTTCTTTATTTTCTATTTATCGACAATCTTCCTTTCATAACGGAGTTATAATTATTTGGGTATGTGGGTATGTAGGGTATGTGGGTATGTAGGGTATGTAGGTATGTATCATCTACTCCTCCGGGAGGATTTGACCGAGGAAGCTGAAACTTTCAGGGATTAATGAGGGAACCCCGACATTGTGCCTGTGCAAGTTTCGATTGATTCCATCAAGTTTTGAGGAAAAAGTTAATTCAGGACCCTTCGGGACCCCCATTCATGACGATAGGAGGAAAACCACGGGGTAACCTTCCCGGGTCAGATTACGGTCACGTGTGTGTCCGAGTGGTGCTCAGGTTTCGTACACCAGACGACGGTCTCCTTGGGCTAACCTGAGGCTGTCCCTTCGGGTGAGTGCCTTTAATGTCCTTTCCCTCAGAGAGGATGATCACCTATCTCTGTTATCATCTGAGCTCAAGCGTTTAACCCGAACACCTCTCGCTTGGTGTGCGTGCGGAAACAAAAAAATAAAACAAGCCGGTCGGCAGCCATGGGTCACCGAGCATCCGATGACCTTTGACCCCTGATCTGAGTTAATCTAGTACTAAGCACTTACGAAATTGCAATCGAATCGGTTAGCCCGTGAATGAGCAAGGGGGCTTTGAATGGTCATTTTGCCCGAAAAATGCACTCATTGACCTTTGACCCCTGACCGAGCCAAGATAGGTCAATATGTCCTGAACCAAAGTTCTAGTACTCATTGAGTACGAAGTACCTATGAACTTTCATTCGTATCGGTTAACCCGTGTAGGAGCAAGGGTGCCTTGAATGGTAATTTTGCCCGAAAAATGCACTTATTGACCTTTGACCCCTGACCTACTCGAGATAGGTCATTATGCAAATGAGTAAAGTTGTAGTACACATTACGGTCTGTAAGCATGTAAAGATTCATTCCATTCGGTTCAACCATCTTGAAGCGAGTGTACTTTGAATTTTCAGCGGGAATGCTCAATGGCCCTCGGACACCTAAGTTGAGAGGGTTGCCATTTGGAAACTATAAGATCTACAAAAAAATGGATGTCACATGGCGGATAGAGAATCACCTTCAGATTATGCATATCAAATCTCATCGAGTTCCATATGTTGATAACTACTCGGTATCAATTTGAATGAAAAGTACCGAAAATGCGGTTTGATATCGGAAATCCCCAAAATTCGAGGGGGTGCTGTGGGTGAACACAGATATAAATCGAAAATCCGGCTCGATCGTTTGTGCACAATGTATTCCAAATGATTAGTGTGAATTTTCATGACCATTTGCCCATAACCCAAGGAGGAGTAGCATTTGGCACGAAGGCACCTCCAGCTCTCGTATATTATCGATTTTTGCCCTTTGACCCCTAACCTAAGCAATATCAGTCAATATGTCCTGAGGCAAAGTTGTAGTACTCATTGCGTGCTATGAACCTGCAAAGTTTCATTTGGATCGATGCACTCACCTAGTCGCTTGGGGGCCTTCAATTTTCGGGCATACCCCATTTGTAGGGGGCGCTGCGGGCAAAGTATTCCATATATCACAAAAACCGTAATATATTTGGTACCGATTTTGAAGGTTTTTCGGCTGTTGCTAGGGGACCAAAGCGTCCCTAGCAACCATCACAATTCCCAAAGCACTTGGTCATAAGATGTACCTACCACCCGAGTTTGGTCAAAATCGGCCAACGTTTACTACCAATTATGCTGATGACAAACGAACAAACAGACAGAATTACTGACAATAAGGGTCACCTATTTCGGCGACCCAACTGTTCAGCCTGATGGATGTTTATGTGCCGCTCTTCCGAGTGCTGTTGCACTGTAGTTTAGAACTGTGTTAACTGTATACTTAAGCTCCAGATAACTGAGCTCTCTTCACCCTTGTTTGTCATTCATCAAAGCGATAATATCCACGTGCGTGTGGCAGGTGCTCCCCTGGTGACATCTGGAGGGGTTTTCCACCTGCTCGATACCTGTCAGCACATGCGCTTCCTCGACATTTCATTCTGCCCCCTGTTGGACAAGGCGGTGGCCATCCAACTGAGAAATAGCTTTCCACACATCTCCATCAAGTACACCAGCAGCTGGTGAGGTCACGTGACCCGTTCAGAGCTACAAACACACCTGAGAAGGAACTCTCTGATCCATGCATGAGAAACCGATTACATCATGTCGGTTGAGGATCGTCCGACGACCGAACTGAAAACTAAATGTACAAGTGTGACATGATCATCACATTTATCAAACATCACGTTTTGAGATTTTTGGCTTAATTGGAGATTTGCTGAAAGGACTGCTTTTTGTCCGTCACCATAATGTACTGAACGTTAAAATTGACAAATGTTGTGCCAATAAATGTTCGCAAACTGAGAACCAACCTTTCTTGGAGTGTTATTCTTTCACCTTTCATCCCTACGGCTTTTGCCAACAGATACAAAGGCTCTTTGTTATATTCTCTGGGTATGGGCCAAGGTTCGTGGAGGATCTGCAACACAAATCGTGCACACACGTGCAGACAAATACACGAGACAGCACCGGACAATTTCGCACAAATACGGCCACTGAGCTTGGGGTGAGTGACGTCACTTCCCGAGGGCACTGCCATCGTTTTTGACGTCACTTTACTCGGCGCATCAGTGGGGCAGTCGAGAGATTTCCTCATCATGGATTCCAACCTACGGGGTTTGTCCACGCCATATCCTTTCAATGCTGAGCGTCCAGCGTGGAAGCAGAGCGTACCATTTTTTTAGTCGTGTGTGTGATTCTGCCACGGTCGGAATTAAACCGCCTTCCTGCCAGACTCAGGGTTCATGCTCCAACTGTTCTGACACAGAGTCTGAAAGTCTTTGTGGGTGAGTCCACGTTTCGTTGGGCATGTTGGTGAGAAATTATCAAGGTTGTCCTGGACTGAGATCGTGGAGTCGTGGCTTGGGATACCAGGCTTGACTCGGACAACACCAGTTGGTTGTGCCATTCGATTAATGATGCAAAGTTCATCTTCTCGACTATAAGAGAGAGGTTCGTCCGGCTGTCTGACGACATTTTTCTCAGAAACAGCCCAACGGATCTTCGTCAAACTTTCAGAAGTTCATCAGTCGGTGATTTCAGGATAATAATTATTTTTTTTAAAATTTTGAAAAACAAACTTTTTTTTTTTTTGTCATTATTTTTTAATCACTTGATAGAGTGCCGAAGCCTTTGTCGCTATATCAAAGGTAATATTAAATTACTTTTTATCAAAGGATCATGGTACCTCGATTGAAAACAAGTCCAACACCAAAGCTTTGTTCTCTGAACTGTGAATGTTAAAATCTTCGAGATGAGGTTGAAAGCCCTGGAGGGAAGAATGGGATTTTCAAATCAGATTGAATAAAACTTTATTTTTTGGTGGGGGGATGGGGAGGGGTACATAAAGTCAAGGCTCATGGAAGAGCTAGTACATTGAACCCATCAGGATGCAACAGAACAAACGGTAAAGTGGAGAGAGTGGGGGTACCAGCAGTGGAGTTAAAAGACAAGATGGAGGCAGATTTGGACAAAAGTGGGTGTGGGGAGGAATGGAGGCAAGAAAGGATGGATGGGGTGGACATTATAATGGATGCAGAGAGAAACTCTCAGGAAGGAATTCGGGGGATTCCGGTTCGGTGATCAACTCATGTGGATAACTGATCGGCACTCTCTCCGACCAGTTATTCACAGTTATGTTCCCCCGACAATTTACATTGAGTTTTACTCTTTCATTTTTAGTTCGGCTGTTCGAAGAACAGAGAGCGTGAGCGTGAAAATGTTAAAGTTTTTGGTGCAAGTTATTTTTTCCTTTCTAATGTTTTTATCTACCACATTATTTTTTATACGCCCGATATATATATATATATATATATATATATATATATATATATATATATATATATATATATATATATATATATATATATATATATATCATCCTTTTATGTGTCCATCCACAATGTACGTTGAGTGTACAAAAAAAACACAAAAACTCACTCGAGTCCCAATACATTGATGCGGAAGTCCTTGTCCTTCAGAAAAGCACCAGCTCAAGTTTTATCCAAAGTACTAAATAATTCTACAACTTTCGGCCTTCAGGTGAATTGGGTTCAAACCCCCCAATGATGCAAGTCGTCTCAATTTGATGCGTACCTGCGTCCTCACCTGTCGGGACTTGCTTTGGGACTGGTGACCATGACTTCAATTCCTTTCGCTTTATTTACCCAGGTAATATAACTCGATTCCATCAATTTTGGGGAAACAAACCTTGCATGAGACTGGGTCACCACTGAGCACGTGGATATTATTCGCCAATGAGAAAGCGCCGAGCTGCCCGAGTTCTACAACTTTTTGTTTTTTTTAAACACTATGCCAAGCTGTTGGCTTGGTTGTTTTTACAACTCACAGCTTGTTTTTACCAATAAATATCAAGTAAACAATTAATTTCTTCATAAGTATTTGAGTTGTGTTACTACATATTACATCAAAATAACCCTCTATCATTCTCCTTTTTAGAAATATAACTCATAAAGATAAATCAGTTGAATTAATCGAGTTATTACCGAAATCATATGTCACCCCCCCCTAAACGTAACCAACATTGATTAATTTATAATACATGTATATGCACTAACCAAACAAGAATGATTTTAAATCCAGTTGCAGAAAATCAATTTTGAGCTTGATTGCCTTTTTCTAAAACTACTGATATATACTTATCTTTAATTATTTCATTTCAGATGCTTGTGCTGACAATTGATCTGCAAGTATGGATCTGGAACCACCTGTTGTGAAGCGTCGTAAAATTGACACTGATCACTGCATCATCTGCTTTAAACCCCTCAACCCTAAAAAGCAAGAAGTTGTAAAGAACCCAACATTTAATGGTTTGAGTGCAATCTTGAAAGCAAGTCAAATCAGAAAAGATGACGTTTACGAAAGTATCTGGCCTTTGCAACAAGACATATTGAGTCTTGATTTGAAAGTATCATTCCACAAATCGTGTCGGGCCAAGTATACCAGCAAGTCAAATATCTCTACATGCAACCCCAGTGAGAGTGACCAGCAGCTATGCACGTCCGCGGCAACAGAACACACAAGAATCAGCAGAAATGAAACAGCTGGGTTTGACATCAGGACTAACTGCTTCATTTGTGGAAAATCCAACACTTCCACAAACAAGCTTACACTGGTATCTACAGGAACTGGACAGTCCACCAGAGAAAAAGTTCTGGCAGCAGCTGACAAAAGACAAGACAATAAAATACACATGCGCATGCTTGCCTTTCCAGATGTGTTCGCCTATGATGCCAAGTACCACAGGTTATGCTATTCACACTATATTTCAGAAAGGAACATCACTGCTGCAATTTGTAAATCAGGAGAGGAAACAATGAGCACATTACATGATGAAGTTTTTGTTGAACTGAAATGTTATCTGGAACAAACTGTGTTCTCCAAAACTAAGACAGTGCCAACCCTCGTTCATCTGAAAGATGAATACGTTGGATATTTGGTTTCACTGGGTACCACGAATGCAGAACAGTATAAAACTTGGAAGTTGAAGGAGCGATTAACTAAATATTATGGTGACCAAATAGTCTGTGTAACATTTGATGGCCACACTGACATCATATGCTCTTCTTCTGTGACCTTATGTGATGCCCTGAGAAAAGCCACGATTCTGCAGAGCATTACTGATGAACCACAATATGAAGACATCCCGTCCGATGTACCATCAGCCACAGATAGTGAAATGCATACTTTGCATGCTGCAGCTGGTATCCCGAGGAAGCACATGGCTGATATCGAGCATGTTGGAAATATGTATGCACCTGTCGAGGAAACAGACATTCAGCACTGTGCAGAATTTGTTCCTAATACACTCTACGACTTTATTCAGTGGTGCACCAGTGAGAAATCACACACGAATGTAACCAGCTGTAGTGATGAAGGTGTTATGAAGAACAACCTGAGGACGATCGCCATTTGTCACAATATAATATCAAGGAGCCGTCGAGTGTACTCCACAATAACGCTTGGTTTAGCCTTGCAGGTTCATCATGAATTGGGAAGCAAGCATCTCATTGACATGCTTCATGAATTAGGACACCGTGTGTCCTATGATGAGGTGAGACGTTTCCTCACGTCTGTGGCTGTTGATCAAACTTCCTCGGAGGATATTTACATCCCCAAAGTTCTTCAAAACCTTTGCTGCACCGACGATGACTGCAGGCAGAGCAGAACATGTCATTGTATCTCTGCAGGACTGAGCTGCACTGAATTCTGCTCGTGTAGCGCAGACGATTGTCCAAATGTTGATGATTCTGTTGTCTTTGACGACAGCACTGATGAAGAGCGTGACTGAACTTTAAATGTATTTACATGTATTACTTCATGTAATAGATGTACATAAGTTACAGTGCATGTTATGAATTCATTATCGTCATATGTGAAATAGCTTAGATCAACATGATGTCTATAAAAGTCACTTTCACAATTGTGTCAGAATCTTAAGTCAATTCTTCATGTCGCATATCTGCTTCAGGATTTCTATCGGTCAGCATTAGTGGGGCGACATACGATTTCAGTTATAACTATATAATTTCAGTGACAATTATATCATTAGATATATATTTTTCAAAGGGTAACTAAACTTGGATTATGTTGATGTAACAAGTGTGACTGCAAGTCCAATATTTTTGAAGTAATTAATGTTTTTTTGTTGATATTTATTGGTAAACCCGAAGCTGATTTGTTGAGTAAAATTCCACTATTTTTGCCTGTAGGTCACACAAAAGCCTTTGTTACATCACAAATGGTTTTAACAGATATACATGTCATCATTCCGCACATTTTGTTACCAAAATTGTGTTTGTCGCACCAGTATTAACAAATATATGAGCCAAAAGCTGTGGCGATTAAATCCATTTTTGCAGTCTGCAGTGGTACATATTATGTAAACGTGATTTTCAAAATGTTGTGCAATGATCTCAGGTTTACAACCAAGATTTTCTAACTCCCCAAACATCCCTCTTCAAGAAAAAATAGGTTGTGACTTGTTCTACCGTGGGTAGGGGTTTCTCACAATTTTAGGCCCCTTTTTAATTTGGCCACTAGCCTAATTACCTGTCGTCCATTGGGGTTTTGCGAACTTGCACTGAGCTGTCGAGCCTTGGTTCAAATCCTGACCCAGCTGTAAACTACTATCCTGGTGTTTCTCACATAGGACGAGGTATCGATGTTTACCTCCGTCCCTCAGATGGACCATAACCGGAGGACCCGCCTGATGACACTGGTCGATGGTGGACGTTAACCGTTTGACAGTCTTCCACGTGGAGTCGGTGAGTTATCACCTGAACACTGAACCAATTACAAATTCAGAAAGTAGACGGGGATGAAACCACCGTTTGGGAGAAGGGGATGAAAAGCCTTCCTCATCCAGCATGTCACTCATTTACCTCGATGAGATCACCAAGGTGGAGTCGAAGCTTACATGTACCCATCAAGTTCAAGGTAATTAATAATCAGGTGCATGTGTGGTGGATACACCTTGTGTACTGCACTGTATGTTGAATTATGAAATACAATTCTTACAAATCTCTCGTTCATTCATTCATTCTCTTCTCAAATCATGTTTTTCTTTCTCTTTCCTTCCCCCGTTTGTCCTCAACATCATCCTGGACCAATTTGTCCTCCTCGCCACTGTCATCCCATTGATCCCCATCAGATGGCACTCCTGTCCTGCAGCCAATTCGGGAAAGCAGGATCGAGATATCGGACAACTTGATCATAACAATATCATCCAGGTTTGGACATTCCATTTTCCTTGACTCGTTCTTTTGCTCCTCAAGCAAACAGCACTCAATGGCCTATTACTGCAAAATACACAGTGTACGACCATTCCTCTTGGACAAACGACCATTCCTCTTAGCCAACGGCCTCACCTGGAAGGCCCACGAAAATAAATTGCACAAACGTCCCACACGGCCTTTAACATCCTAAACACGTGACTTCGATGAAGCATGACCACAACCTTCATCACCCGTGACGCACCAAAGTTTGTTCAGGACATCCAAAAATTCAGGATCTCAGGAGGTTTGCGGGGGGGGGGGGTTGAGTGACTGTTGCTCCTGATCCAGGTGAGGTTTTCACTGTCATTCTGGGCTATTTTGTGTGGATTGGTGACAATTTTTTTAAAAATTAAATCCATTTTAAATTCAGGCTGTTACACAACAAAATGTGACAAAAGTTGAGGGGTGTGAATCCTTTGTGAAGGCACTGTAATTAGCCCTTCCATTGTCGTGCCAAACCTGCCACGTCCAGGCCTCGCAGACACTGCACAAGAACATGAATGATCGATTCCGAAGGATAAAACACCAAATAAATCGATCAAAAGGGATGGCGGTTTCACAAAGAAACATTAGGAGAGGTTGGACGTCTCTTAATAAAATAATAAATGTCACTGTGTCAGTGTGTCTCCCCCATAACTCCAAAACCATGAAACCTATCAGCCTGAAACTTTGCATGCATGCTAAGGGAACTCCAAGGGAGTGATTGAGTGAAAACTGGGTGTTTGGGTTAATTTAAACACCTCCACCACGCTCTCCCTTGCTTGGATCTTAATCCGCCATGTTTTTTGGCCTGCTCAACAATGCCTTGACTTGGAACAGGCCGCAACGGTTTCTTACCGATAAAGTGTTTTTTTCTTCTTTCCTCACTCATGTTCTCGAATGTCTGATCATCATACCTATGAATCGCTGGATACGTAGCAATGCTTATAAACGCCAGAGTTCGTGACTTTATTTCATTTCCGCGCATGTCATAATCTTGAGAATCTTTCAAACTAAACCAAATTTCAAAATTTAAACCTCTTTATTGACCTCAGCAGCAGTCTTGACTCATAAAAATGTTCATTTGTCCAATTCAGACTTTTTTGACATTCAGGGCATCTCCGGGTGCACGGTGTTTAAGATGACTGATCGGCAATCGCGAATCACTCACCAAGCTTGCCGTTCTTTATCAACCGTTTCAATGGAGTGTTTCAACCACGCGACACCTCACTAGGGGATGAAAACAGTCATTTTCTCACAATTCATGGCTTATAAACACACGAGCCACCATATGTCACGCGGAAGAGGTGGGGAGGAGGCACGGGGAGGGTTGGGATGATTGAGGGGATGGGGTGTGAGGAGGGATCCGGCGTTGCCTAGCAATGTCAGGTACCTTTGCTCGTCCATAACATAAAAGCGACGCACGTCTCGGAACACATTTAATTACTTTACACTTATTCTAAAACATTCTCATGAAGAAATAACTAAACTATATTAATCTCCGTTACTGAAGCAGGTTATGTCTGTTTGTCACACAACCGTTGATGTTTGTAACATAAATTGTTACGTTTTCGTGTTTGTGGAATAATTTTAATAATTGTCATCGTTATGACGTCACTCTTCCCCTCCCCAATTCTGTTTTCTTATCAGAATGCTCGTCATCGTTTAGCCAGACTACATAACAGCAGGAGAGTGAAACGCTCCAAGCTTGCACGTCTGTTCAACCACAAAAACCCACCAACAACTGTGATCCGAGACAAGATGGCAACTTGGTAACAACACGCGGAAACACTGGGATATCCTTTGGACTTCCTGGGACATCACATGGAAAGCCTGAAGTGTTGACATTCTGAAAATGAATTGTTTACCTTTTTCGTCATACACCTTTGGGCCTACGGAAGACCTTTTCTTATTCGTCTTTCATCAATACTATGGACAGTTTTTCTTGGTTGTTCTACAGTTCGATTGTTAACTGGTTCATTGGGTTTTTTGTTGTTGTTTTTGAGGTGGAGGGGGAAGACCTTTGTCGACACAAGATGTACAAACTGTCGTCCTGGAAACCCTCCACAGAGCACTTTCAAGACCATCATCATTTGCGATGCGAATTCTCACCCCGACCTGTCTCTTACTTGTTACCTGCTTTAATGAAATGATATGACTTTGCCTTTGCCCGACTCTGTGAAATAGAGTTTATTTTTTCCAAAAGAAAGCCTGTGCTGTGTTTTATTATTCAGTTCTCAAGATTTATTAGATGGTTTAACAATAGGGGGGACGGAAGGGGGGGTTGTCGGTCTCAAAGAATATACCTCGAGGGATTTGTGTGATCCTTTCCAGCCTCAACTTCTGCTCAAGTCCAACGATCGAGAATGTGAGCCAAGGGGGTCATCGTTAGTGGGAAGGGAATTTGTCATTTATTTATTTATTTAGAGATACAGGTGTTTCGGCTCATGGATGGAAGAGCAGAACAACAGCGAGAAATGGATGACGGACAAAATGGTGTAAAGGGAGAGCAATGGGACAACAACAACAACAATAACAGGTGGATCATCCACAGCACCCGAGGGTGGGGAGGAAGGGAACTCAAGGAGAATAGTGAGAACAGGGTATCGATGTTTACTGATACCTTGTTTGTGGGAATGAGAGAGACCATGAGGTGGTGGTCTTCTGCGGCAGACTTGAGTACCTGGAGGGAAGAGCTCGAGTCCAACGGACTCAGGAAGACAGTTCCATGGGGTAAGAACGTCATCCATCCCCTCTTGCTTTGAAGAACAAGAAAGAAAGGGGGAGGTGAGGAGAGAGCTGGCGTTGGGGGGTGACAGAGAGGGGGACGGCACTTTCAGTCCTTTAGACCCCAACTACTATTGGAATGTACCCTTTGTACTTTTCGGCCCAATAGATTGCTGGACATTTAAAGACCCTTCAGACATTTACATCGTTTTCATCTCTTTTTAGACCCCAACTACTTTTGGAACATACCCATAGACCTTTTGACCCCTTCTGACCCTTTAAACCCCCTATATACCCTTTTGACCTTTATAGTCTTTTAAAGACCCTTTTCCGACACTTTTGAGACTTCTTAAGGGGTCTTTGATTGATTGAGAGTCCAAAAGGGTCGTTGATTGATTAAGGACCCGTTCGCTCATCCTGCATCGTTTTCACTGTGGGAATCCAATCGAGTTACGAGGCCTTTCAGCCCCCAGGGGCAAAGAAATTTCCCTTCAAACTTCAAATAAACTTCATCACCGGATGTATCCCAACTCCGACCGCCCTCCATCAGGACATCTGTCTCCCTTGGGACTGTTCGTTGTCATGGTCACCGGTACTGCATCCTTTGCTGAGAAAGATCGACTGCAGAGTTGACTGTTCTTCCATTCTGTGTTTCTTACTCTTCCTCAGCGAGCCCAATGATTCTCCTTTGGTTTTCCCTTCTCCAGCTTTCTCCTTCATCTTGGAAAACACAAACTCTTGTTACCTCCAGCAACCGAAGGTGGACACAGCTTGTTTACAACACAGACGTGTGTGTGTGTGTGTGTGTGTGTGTGTGTGTGTGTGTGTGTGTGTGTGTGTCTGTGTGTGTGTGTCTGTGTGTGTGTGTGTCTGTGTGTGTGTGTCTGTGTGTGTGTGTGTGTCTGTGTGTGTAGTGTGTGTGTGTGTGTGTGTGTGTGTGTGTGTCTGTGTGTGTGTGTGTATGTGTGTGTGTGTGTGTGTGAGCAGGAAATCTCAAAAGGCCGTGGACGGATTCGGACGAAACTTGGTGCACGGGTTGAGTGTGTGACGAGGACGAAGCGATTCGATTTTGGTTCAGGTCCGAATCCAGATCTGGCCTCTTCGTGGAATACAAAACGTTAACCGTTCAGCCTGGCGGAGGTACGCGCTCGACCGAGTGCCCTTCTAGTTGTACGTGTTAACATATTCATATCTGCTATGTCAAACCTCGTGTTGTATTAACGGTTAAGATCTTAAGGTCCTTGAGTTTGAGCCCCTGTCGTGCTGTTAACTAACAGGTGGGTTGTCTCTTCCTGGTGGGTTCTCTTCTTCAACGGGTGGGTTCATCCTTCCGAGGTCGGCAAAATGAGTGCCAGCTTGCTGGTATCCTGTGTCGGAGTGGCGACCCGTCCAGGATTGTACCCACTGCCCAAGGAGACTGCTTTAGGCCGCTCTGCACAGAGCATGGTCCCATTGGATGGATGGGTTGGCTTTACACCTCACCGCAGCTCCATGGTAACGATATACGAACATCTTCCTCTCCTTTTAACACAAATCGGGACTTGGTGAACGGTACATCCACAAAGGATGGGAAAAGGTGTTCACCTGAAATCAAGGTGCACGGTTTCAGGTCGTCGCGTTTACCTGGAAGAGCGACGGAGATGCTGCGGTGCCTCGTTTGCGTCGGGACAGGGAAGCCGTGCTCCGAACGTTCCTCGGGTACTCCGACCGTGCCTCCGTCGATTGAAACGAGCACGTACAACGAACAATGCGAACGTCACAATGGGAAAACAAATAATTATTTCAAAACACCGTCTTTCATTTCTCTCCTATTTATTTATTTATTTATTTATTTAAAACCCACGCGTCCGAGCAATTGAAGGTTGTTTGTAACAGCAGTGGATCAGCAGTTCATGAACCAACTCTGAGAACTTGCACACCTTGCTATGAATTCCAATTTTAAGGCCTTCCTGGCGTCAGGAAAAAAAACAAATAAAGGATCACTTCCGGTTCCGGTTTTGGAGCAGCGAGAGGTCTCCTTCGGGGCTCCCTGCTGACGTTCTCAAAGCGAAGTTTCCGGTTGTTATTTGTCCCGTTTTAACTGTTTCATTTTCTCACCTCCATGTTTGTGTGTTGCGAGTTCGGTTTTGTTTCAAAAATCGTGCTATTTTGTGAGTATTTTTGTCGACGTTCTTACCTGGTGCTTGAGGCCTAGGCCTAGGCTTGAGGCCTACCGGTTCCACTCGGTGTTCGATCGTTTTTTTTTTTTTTTGTTTGTTTTTTCTCCCCATTACCTTCAATTTCTATCCTCCCCATTACCTTCAATTTTGATCCTCCCCACTTTCCAAACATCCCCCATTCTCCCAACTAATCTCTTTCTTATCTAAAATAAAAAAAAATTAAAAAAAAACCTACAACAAAAACAACATGCTCACCTTCTCCCGATTCTGCTTCTTCTTCTTCCTCTTAACTTCCTCCTCGTCTTCTTCCTCGATTTTTTTTTTTACACTTCCATGACCTAATCTGTTGAACTCTCTCATACATTATTTTTAACAACAAAAACGATCTTATAATGCTTCATCTTCCTCTCTCACACATGTGGTTCTCTTTACTGTTTCACAATGCACGACTCTTCTGCTATTTTAACAGACTGCTCTCATTTCGACCTCTCCTTCATTCCTTGCCTAAAAAATCCAACTATTACAGCGCTTCTTCTCTCCATGCTCTGAATTCGCCTTCATTGCATCCATCAAGAATTGTGTTAAATCGCATCTCTGACCTAAAACTTTTAAAAACCACAGTTTGCCGTGGATGCTCGCTTTCCATCAACCATTCTTTTTTTCCAACTTCAGTGCCAACTCACCCTCCTCACCCCTCACTCTCAAAGCAACCATCCCACTCTTCTCCCTCCAAGCCTCCCTCTCACCTCTCTCAAAAATTCCCCCCTCACCTTTCTCCCACCTTTCATCCCCCTCACTCTTCCTTCTCAAAGTTGCCCCCCCTCTCATCCACCAACCTGCCTCCCTCCACTGCCCTCTCACCTCCATCTCTTCACTCCACCTCCTCAAATCCTCAACTGCCTTCTTCCTTATCTCTTGTCCCCCTCTCCCCCAGCACCACAGAGCCTTTTCTCCTCCTCATTCGGCCCCCTCCCCTCGCTATTCTGCAATACCCCACACTCCTTCAGCAACCCTCCTTACCTGCCCCCTCGTCCCTTGTCCTACCCTCCCCTCCCCCTCCACCTCCTGCACCCAAAGCCTCCTCCCCTTCCTCTTCATTAAAAGTGTGGACCTCAAATATCCGGGGCCTTCGCTCAAACCTTTCAGATCTTTCCATACAGGTTGCCACTGACAAACCAGACATTATCTGCCTAACAGAAACTTTCCTCTCCCAAGACGTGTCTGACTCCCAAGTATCTCTCCCTGGTTACTCCCTCTTACGGTATGACAGACCTGAGCCTCGTCCTGGTGGAGGTGTTGCTCTCTTCATCAAAGACTCTATTCCTCACTCTCCATGCACTGCTCTCACTCCCCCACACCCCCAGGAATACCTCTGGCTTCGGCTTCCCCTCCACTCCCACCTCATGTTTATATGTGTACTGTACTGTCCACCGAACAGTGATGACTCCATCTACACCTCACTATCCGAAAACATGGACCCTCTTCTATCTTCTCATCCAAACTCTCTCTTCCTCTTATGTGGTGACTTCAATTGTCATCATGCCAGTTGGCTAGGTGTGGGTACCTTTCTCACCTGCCATGGCACCTCAGCAAAAGCTTTCTGAGACTCATTGGGACTGACTCAATCGGTCAACTTCCCGACCCGGATCTCAACCAATGGTACTCCATCTCTTCTGGATCTGATTTTGACAAATTTCCCTGACAATATCTGCTGCTCTTCCTTCGCTCCAATTGGTTCTTCTGACCACGTCCTTGTCAAAGTGGACATCTCTCTGGCTGTTATCAGAGAACCACCTCACCGGCGTCGAGTCTGGCATTTCACTCAAGCCGACTGGCAGGGTCTCCGAGCAGCCATCAAACTTACAGACTGGTCTCCTATCACTACTTTCTCAAACATCAACTCATCCTGGGAATTCTTTCAAAGAAACTTGCTCTCCCTCATGCACAGATTTATCCCCTCTCGTGTTCAGTTGTCTTACACTTCCTCCCGCCCTTGGTTTACTGAAGCTTGTGGCGAGGCAGTTGTCCTGAAACAACTTGCCTTTGCCTCATGGAAAGCAAACCCAACTGAGGGCAATCTCAGATCTTTCCACAAAGCTCGGAACAAGTGTGTATCTACCCTCAGGAGAGCCAGAAAACAACATCTTTCTCATCTCAAGTCTGAACTCTCAAACCTCTCTCCCTCCTCAAAATCCTGGTGGCGTTTAATCAAATCTGTTTCTGGTGTATGTTCCCCCTCCATCCCCTCCCTTACCTCAAATGGCCGCACTGCTGATTCCACACGTGATAAAGCTGAATGTCTAAACTCGGTGTTTGCAGCTAAATCTTGTGTCCTAAACCCATCACTATCTCTACCCACTTTACCCAGTCGCACCCAACTGTCCCTGGACTCTGTATCCTTTTCTCCTGACAAGGTGGAGAGCTTGCTTTCAAACCTCGAGTCAGATTCTGCAACCGGTCCAGACGGCATCAGCCCACGTGTCCTCAAAGCCTGCTCTTCTGCTCTTGCTCACCCTTTCTCTGTTCTATTCACCCTCTCATTTGCCCAAGGTCATCTGCCATCTGCTTGGAAATCTGCTAACATCACTGCCCTGCATAAAAAGGTGCAAAAACAGATCCCTGTAACTACAGACCAATCAGCCTTCTCCCAATCATCAGCAAGGTGATGGAATCCATCATCGCTTCAGACATGAAATCCTTCCTCTTCTCCAATGGCTTGATTTCCAATCATCAATTTGGTTTCAGACCAGGTCACTCTACCCTGGATATGCTGCTTCTGCTCTCCCATCAATGGATGGAGGTCCTCAATGCCAGACAGGAAATCCGAGCCGTATCCCTGGACATATCACGTGCTTTTGACACAGTCTGGCACCCTGCCATACTCACCAAACTCTCTTCCCATGGTATTCAAGGCCATCTCCACTCATGGCTCGCAGACTTCCTCTCCTGTCGCAGTCAACGTGTGGCCCTAAATGGAGTTCTTTCATCCCCTCTTCCTGTGCAGGCTGGAGTTCCTCAAGGTAGCGTTCTGGGCCCTGTTCTTTTTCTGGTTTTCATCAATGATCTCTCGGACTCTCTGGAAAATCCTCTATTTCTCTTTGCCGACGACTCCACCCTCTGCCGTACCATCTGTCATCCCTCAGACCGGCAAGCAGCAGCTTCTTCGCTCACTGCAGATCTGGATAAAATCACAAACTGGTCCAACACGTGGAACATGTCTTTCAATCCAGACAAATCTCACACTCTCACTATGTCTCTTCGAAAGGACTGTTTACAAAACCCCCCCATCCACTTTCTCAACAATCCTCTGGAAGAAGTCTTTTCTTTCAAGCTTCTAGGTCTCACTATCTGCCATGACCTTTCCTGGGAAAGTCACATTTCCAACCTCGCCTCAAAAGCCAGTCGCCGACTGGGAATCCTCCATCGTGCTAAGTCCTTCCTCGGCCCTCTTGAGCTCCTGACCACTTACAAAGCTTTTGTCCGTAGCCTGATGGAGTACTGCTCTCCCCTCTGGGCTGGTGCTCCTGCCTCCCACCTTTTTCGGCTTCACGCTGTCGAAACCAGGGCATTTAAGATCATCGGCATCTCCCGCAATGAAGCTGAGTCTTTGGGCCTCTCACTCAATCACCGCAGGTTGGTCGGTGGTCTTTCTGTCTTCTACCGACTCCTCTCCAGCCTTGCCCCCCCTGCTCTCTCTGCGATTTGTCCCCACCACATTTCCACAGGGCGCTCAAGGTCCGCCAACAACCCCCTTCTGGTAAAACTACCAAAATCACGAATCACTGCTCATCTTCACTCTTTCATTCCTCTTTTTTCCTGGCTTTGGAATAAACTTCCTCACTCTATTCTTTCCCATTCTTCCCTCCAGGCTTTCAAAACAGCTGTTCACCACCACCTCTTATCTTCCCCCATCCAAATCCTCGATCTTTTCTACCCCCGATAATCCACCCAAGCCCACTTCCTTCATTTCTCCTGCTTTCCTTCCTGAAAGTCCCTGAAATGTCCATCTTCTCTTCGCCATGTTCCCCGTCCCATCCCCATCCCTCTCCCTTCCACAGTTCACCTAATGTGTCTGTTCCCCACTGTTTTGTCCCTTCCATTCCCGCCCCTCTTGTCTCATGCCTCCTTGCTGTGAGTTGTGTGTTAGCTCTCATACGAGCCTCGACCAAGGTATACAAAAAATAAAAAATAAAAAAAAAATAAAAAAGGATGAAGAAGACAGAAGAAGAAAAACAAGAAGAGGAATAAGAAAGGCTCAAAGACTTTTAAAAATGTTAAACATAACGTGGAAACAGCTGTTGGTGAAAGAAGTTCAAACTGTTAACAGAGTCATGTGATTAGCAATGGAGACACACTTTCTTGGCTTCACAGTTAACTGAACTCAAAACTGGCACAAAAAGGTGGGCACAGCACTTTCATTCGTCACGAATCAATCACCTGGCAAGGGGATACTACAGGTGGGTATCAAAAACTTTCAAAACACTTCAACACATCAGATGTCAAGGCCACTGGACAGTCATCGTGGAACACAACGGCTCTTTTACACAGAAGGTGGAGGGGGAAAGGGGGACAGAGGAGGGAGGGGAAGGGAAGGCAGACGTGCGGTGGAACGTTAATTACGATTCAGCCAACACCCACTTTGAAGCCTTCAATCACATCACCTGTTCACACCTGGAGAAGCAAGGCGACACCAGCCAGCACCCACTTTGAGGCCTTATCCTTTGAACGAAGACCGAAAGTCCACACGTAAGTCGGCCCACGCTCTTGAGTCTTGTACACGGGACATTCGTACACGGTTCGGCTGTCTTGGCGATCGACTAACACGGCCTTCACAAGGATGACCGGCATCGACGGTGTCAGCTCCTTGGGACGTGATTCGGCCAGTGAGCCTGACTGGGTATCCCATCGTGCACCTGCAACGATAAAAACATCTTCTATTATTCAGCAGGAACCTTGAAGCTCGTCCAAAAGAGCTCGTGACGCAACGTTTCGCCGAATCATTGTCAGTCCATCAACGAAATATATATATATATATATATATATATATATATATATATATATATATATATATATATATATATATATATATATATATATATATATATATTGGATTAATCTCAAGGAAATTGTCCCCAAAAGGAGGCTGTCCTCGGATGACGATAACAATGGAGAAAAGACTGTCAATTTCTGGAGGGTGAAGGCCTGTTCGAGCATTGTTCTCAGGCTGCCATCTTTTGACTCGACTCGAGTGTGACGCGATGGAAATGAATGTGGAACGAATGGCAGGACGTGTGATTGGGAAGAGCTGGGTATGTGTTGAGTGAAGCGCACTGTTACTGGATGACCACTGACCACGTGATGTTTGAACGACCAAAATATCTGAAATCAGCGGCTATCAGCTCCCAAAGAGGTGCGGTCTGCATGAAGTGGCTTTCTCAGGTTTGGACACAAAGCATTGAACAATCCAACGTTGGAGGTGTGCCATTTTGAGGAGGTGTGCCATTTTGAGGAGGTGTGCCATCATCACTTGGTTTCAGGTGACTTCTGTTTGTACTGGTGGCTTAACCTCCTGGTTTGGACAAATCCGTTAAGGTTGTCTGGTCACGGACTCCGTACTGCTATGTAAGATCGGTCACGGAGTCACCTCTCGCCGGACAGCATGGCTGGCCCAATAGGTACGGTGGTGGAGATGAAGGCCGCCATCGACCCGGATGTATATTATGGTAAGTAAAAAGTGTATCATCTCTCTCTCTCTCTCTTTCTCTCCACCTCTCCCTCTCTCTCCCACTCCCTCTCTCTTCCTCCCTCTCCCTCTCTCTCTTTCTCTCTCTCTCTCGCTTTCTGTGGTGACCTGCCCGAAGGCAGGTTCTTCGCTGCTGTCGAAACGTCATGGCATGGATTACACCGGAGAGTTTCATTCTCAGCAGCAGTCAGGGCAGAGATACAAATTTGGACGGAGTGGTGGTGCCATTGGCTTCTTTTTTTTGGATACAATATCGAGGCTCATAAAAGAGCTAATATGCAGAACGTACAACAAAGGGGGAATGAGACAAGATGGGCAGGAGAGGGAAGGACAAAGCAGTCTGGAACAAAGACATGAGGATATCTGTGGAAGGGAGAGGGATGGGGCGTGGTACATGGGGTAAACAAGATGGACATGACAGGGACTTTCAGGAAGGAAAACAGGGAATTTGAAGGAGGTGGGTTTGGGGTGGATTAACGGGGGAAGAAAAGATCGTGGTTTTGGATGGGGGAAGATAAGAGATGGTGGTGAACAGCTGTTTTGAAGACTGGGAGGGAAGAGTGGAATTGGAGTGTATGGGTCAGGTCAGGTCAGGTATGGGAGCATGTGCCAGAACAGCGCGTCGCTGCGTCCACTTTCCGCCAGTACTCCAGGGGCCTCCGTCTGGCCATCCCCCAGGCAGATGCCAGGCCCATCCCCATCTCCTTGAGATGATGGTCAACCTGCTGCAGCCATGAGGCATGTGGTCGGCCCACTGGCCTCCTCCACTCATGAGACTCCCTCGCTGAGAGAATCTGGTGAGCAGGATCAGCGTCAGGAAAACGAGCCACATGTCCATACAGCCGCAGCTGACGCTCACGGACTATGCAGGTAACAAATCTCATCCGAGTCTCTCTCAGCAACCGCTCGTTGGACACAAAATCCGACCAGCGATATCCAAGGATTCTCCGAAGAGACCTGGTACCAAAGGAATTAAGTCTCCGTCTCAGATCCTTGGTCAAAGTCCAAGTCTCGCACCCATAGAGCAAGACTGGAAGTACCAAGGACCTGAAGACTCGGACTTTCGTCCTCCCGCACAGGTACCGGCAGCGCCACACCCCATGATCCAGTGAATCCATGACTCCCCAGGCCCGACCCAGACGTCTATTGACCGGCTCACAACCTGCGGAGACATGAATATCACTGCCAAGGTAAGTGAATCTATCCACGACCTCAACATCTTCACCACAAACAGACACAGACAGGACAGCAGCATCCAAGATGTCACCGAAAGCCTGGATCTTAGTTTTGACCCAAGAAATCCGTAATCCCAACGGCTCCGACTCCTCATTCAGCACCTCGAGAGCCCCCAAGAGGATGTCTAAAGTCTCCGCAAAGATGACTGCATCATCTGCAAAATCAAGGTCCGAGATCTTGACATTGCCAAACGATGCACCGCAACTTGATCTCTCCGACATCCTCCCTAAAATCCAGTCCATACAAGTGCTGAAAAGTGTGGGGGCAAGTACACATCCCTGACGGACTCCAGTAACAACTGGAAATAAGTCAGAGATGGTACCACCACACTTCACAGCACTCTCAGTACCAGAGTAGAGTTCAGACATCAGATTGATCAGTTTCGGTGGCACCCCACGAAGACCAAGAATCCTCCAGAGGACATCCCGATTCACTGAATCGAACGCTTTACAGAGATCAACATAGGCTGCAAGCAGCCCCTGCTGAAACTCTCGTCTGCGTTCGGTGAGGACACGAAGTGCAAGGATACGGTCAATCGTTGACCACTTTGGAGTAAAGCCTGACTGCTCTGGACGCTGGTGCTCAAGTAGATGTATGGGGGAAGAGGAAATATGGGCGCAGAGATCACAGGCGAAGCAGGGTGGGGGGGCAGGCCGGAGAGGGAAGAGGGGGAGGTGTGATGAGATTTGAGGTGGTGGTAAGAGAAGGTGTGATGAGATTAGAGGTGGTGGTAAGAGAAGGAGGTGTGATGAGATTTGAGGTGGTGGTAAGAGAAGGAGGTGTGATGAGATTTGAGGTGGTGGTAAGAGGAGGACGTGTGATGAGATTTGAGGTGGTGGTAATAGGAGGGAGTATGATGAGATTTGAGGGGGTGGTTAGAGGAGGAGGTGTAATGAGATTTGAGGGGGTGGGAAGAAGCGGAGGTGTGGTAAGATTTGAGGGGGTGGCAAGAAGGGGTGGTGGTAAGAAGGGGAGGTGTGATGAGATTTGAGGGGTTGGAAGAGGGGAGGTGTAATGAATTTTGAGGGGTGGGCAGAGGGGAGGTGTGATGAGATTTAAGGGGGTGGGAAGAGGGGAGGTGTGATGAATTTTGAGGGGGTGGGAAGAGGGGAGGTGTGATGAGATTTGAGGGGGTGGGAAGAGGCGGAGGTGTGATAAGATTTGAGAGGGAGGGAAGAGGGGAGGTGTGATAAGATTTGAGAGGGTGGGAAGAGTGGGAGGTGTGATAAGATTTGAGAGGATGGGAAGAGGGGGAGGTGGGATGAGATACGAGGGGGTGGTAAGAGGGGAGGTGTGATAAGATTTGAGAGGGTGGGAAGAGGGGAGGTGTGATAAGATTTGAGGTGGTGGGAAGAGGGGGAGGTGTGATGAGATACGAGGGGGTGGTAAGAGGGGAGGTGTGATAAGATTTGAGAGAAGGGAAGAGGGGTAGGTGTGATGAATATTGAGGGGTGGGATGAGGGGAGGTGTGATGAATTTTGAAGGGGTGGAAAGAGGGGAGGTGTGATGAGATTTGAGGGGTGCGAAGAAGGGGAGGTATGATGAATTCTGAGGGGGTGGGAAGAGGAGGAGGTGTAATGAGATCCGAGGAGGTGGTAAGAGGGGAGGTGTGATAAGATTTGAGGTGGTGGGAAGAGGAGGAGGTGTGATGAGATACGAGGTGGTGGTAAGAATGGAGTTGTGATAAGATTTGAGGTGGTGGGAAGAGGAGGAGGTGTGATGAGACACGAGGGGTGGTAAGAGGGGATGTGTGATAAGATTTGAGGTGGTGGGAAGCGGACAAGGTGTGATGAGCTACGAGGGGTGGTAAGAGGGGAGGTGTGATGAGATTTTAGGTGGTGGGAAGAGGGGGAGGTGTGATGAGATAGGAGGGGTGGTAAGAGGAGATGTGATGAGATTTGAGAGGGTGGGAAGAGGGGGAGGTGTGATGAATTTTGAGGGGTGGGAAGAGCAGGAGGTGTGATGAAATTTGAGGTGGTGGAAGAGGGGGAGGCGTGATGAGATACGAGGGGTGGTAAGAGGGGAGATGTGATAATATTTGAGGTGGAGGGAAGAGGGGGAGGTGTGATGACATACGAGGGGGTGGTAGGAGTGGAGTTGTGATACGATTTGAGGTGGTGGCAGGAGCAGGAGGTGTGACGAGATACGAGGGGTGGTAAGAGGAGAGTTGTGATAAGATATGAGGAGGTGGTAAGATGGGAGGTGTGATAAGATTTGAGAGGGTGGGAAGAGGAGGAAGTGTGATGAGATTTGAGGGGGTGGTTAGAGGAGGAGGGGTCATGAGATTTGAGGGGGTGGGAAGAGGCGGAGGTGTGATCAGATTTGAGGTGGTGGTAAGAAGGGGTGGTGGTAAGTAGGGGAGGTGTGATGAGATTTGAGGGGGTGGGAATAGGGGGAGGTGTGATGAATTTTGAGGGGGTGGGAAGAGGGGAGGTGTGATGAGATTTGAGGGAGTGGGAAGAGGGGCAGGTGTGATGAATTTTGAGGAGTTGGGAAGAGGGGGAGGTGTGATGAGATACGAGGGGTGGTAAGAGGTGGAGGTGTGATGAGATTTGAGAGGGTGGGAAGAGGGGGAGGTGTGATGACATTTGAGGGGTGGGAAGAGGAGGTGTGATGAGATGCTAGGAGGCGGGAAGAGGGGAGGTGTGATGAATTTTGAGGAGGTGGGAAGAGGAGGAGGTGTGATGAGATACGAGGGGGTGGGAAGAGTAAAGGTGTGATAAGATTTGAGGTGGTGGGAAGAAGGGGAGGGAAGAGAGGGAGGTGTCATGAATTTTGAGGGGGTGGAAAGAGGAGGAGGTGTGACAAGATTCGAGGTGGTGGGAAGAGGAGGAGGTGTGATGACATTTGAGAGGGTGGGAAGAGGGGGAGGGAAGAGAGGGAGGTGTGATGAATTTTGAGGGGGTGGGAAGAGGAGGAGGTGTGATGAGATATGAGGAGGTGGGAAGAGGGGAGTTGTGATGAATTTTGAGGGGGTGGGAAGAGGAGGAGGTGTGATGAGATTTGAGGTGGTGGGAAGAGGGGGAGGCGTGATGAGATACGAGAGGTGGTAAGAGGGGAGGTGTGATAAGATTTGAGGTGGTGGGAAGAGGGGAAGGTGTGATGAGATACGAGGAGGTGGTAAGAGGAGAGGCGTGATAAGATTTGAGAGGGTGGGAAGAGGAGGTGTGATAAGATTTGAGGTGGTGGTAAGAAGGGGTGGAGGTAAGAAGAGGAGGTGTGATGAGATTTGAGGAGGTGGGAAGAGGGGGAGGCGTGATGAGATACGAGAGGTGGTAAGAGGGGAGGTGTGATAAGATTTGAGGGGGTGGGAAGAGGGAGAGGTGTGATGAATTTTGAGGGGTGGGAAGAGGGGGGTGTGATGAGATTTGAGGGGGTGGGAAGAGGGGAGTTGTGATGAATTTTGAGGAGGTGGGAAGAGGGGAGGTGTGATGAGATACGAGGGGGTGGGAAGAGGGGAGGTGTGATGACATTTGAGAGGGTGGGAAGAGGGGAGGTGTGATGAATTTTGAGGGGGTGGGAAGAGGAGGAGGTGTGATGAGATTTGAGAGGGTGGGAAGAGGGGGAGGCGTGATGAGATATGAGGAGGTGGTAAGAGGAGAGGTGTGATAAGATTTGAGAGGGTGGGAAGAGGAGGAGGTGTGATAAGATTTGAGGTGGTGGTAAGAAGGGGTGGTGGTAAGAAGGGGAGGTGTGATGAGATTTGAGGGGGTGGGAATAGGGAGAGGTGTGATGAATTTTGAGGGGTGGGAAGAGGGGGAGGTGTGATGAGATTTGAGGGGTGGGAAGAGGGGAAGTTGTGATGAATTTTGAGGGGGTGGGAAGAGGGGAGGTGTGATGAGATACGAGGGGGTGGGAAGAGGGGAGGTGTGATGACATTTGAGAGGGTGGGAAGAGGGGGAGGTGTGATGAATTTTGAGGGGATGGGAAGAGGAGGAGGTGTGATGAGATTTGAGAGGGTGGGAAGAGGGGCAGGGAAGAGAGGGAGGTGTGATGAGATACGAGGGGGTGGTAAGAGGGGAGTTGTGATAAGATTTGAGGTGGTGGGAAGAGGGGGAGGGGTGATGAGATACGAGGGGTGGTCAGAGGGGAGGTGTGATAAGATTTGAGGTGGTGGGAAGAGGGGGAGGTGTGATAAGATTTGAGGTGATTGGGAAGAGGGGAGGCAGGTTAAAAAGGAATCAGTTTCTTCGCAAAATATGTCGTGGAATCTTTGAAGTCTCTCGGACTGTTCTGTTCGAAGAGTCCTCAGTTTATCGTCCCACCAGATGGACAGCACACTCATCGATGCAATCAATGCCCCGCCTGCGAAGCATCAGGTTGACCGTTTATTGTGAGGTTTGGAATTGAACTCAGCCAGTAAATGTACAATGAGGATAAGACAAAGATATTTTGTAAATTCCACTTTCGGATACGACATGATGATTAGTGGACAGTCAAGTCAGGAAATCGTGCCGAAGGCTGAATGTATCACACCAGTAGTGTTACCTGACCAGGATGCGTAAGGTTAAGGAGTGGGGTCGGAGGGTCAAGGACACACCTTCCATGAAAAGTCCATGAATATAGGCCTCGTCCTGGCGGGGACTTGCTACGTCCTCTCGGTTCTTTGTTGTCACTTCCACAGCCAAGGCCATGGAGTCAAGCGGCCACTTGTTGCGACGTGCGGTCGCCTGCATGATGGCAGTGAGGAACGATTGAGGGTTGAACAACCCACCAAGCCACACGGTATTCGGGAGGATAAAATCGGCGGTCCAGCCCTCCAGCTCCTGCCAACACGATACACGCACAAAACAAAATTATTATATCAACTTTTGTTTTTATTTATATCTGTTTGTCCGTCCATCTGTCTGTGTGCAGACGTCAGTGTACGATCGAGGGACTACTCAATTTCATTTGAATGAGATATTTTGAACACGAATCGGAACACAAACCTGCAGCTTCGCGGTCCTTTGGCTCTGGATTTGACAAATTGTACGGAATCTCTTTCCGATGCGCAGATGAAGGTAATTAATGGTTTCTTTTTTTGTTTTTTAAAAATCTGCCTTTCTGTCCTGGCAGTCAAGATTGAAGATCATTCCGAACAGGAAAATTCATATTTTGAGTGACATCATAAAGGACACAAACAACAGGTACAAATCATGAGTGTGACGTGTTCAATAAGGTGGTGTAAAAGATGGTGCGTCAACAGCGGGAAACTTCCTTTTTCTACAAATTAATTATTTACTTGAAAACTGTAGAACACAAAATCTCCTTCTTGGCACTTCAAACCCCCCCTTCCGTTTGGCAGCACTCCATTGGATAAACTCGTACGTCACCTCGACCAATCACATGCGCCTGTCGCTCCCTCAGCGTTGGGGTGCATCGAGATTCAGACAAAAATGGCACCTCGTCGGGGAGTACATGTACATCGTGCTCGGAAACACAAACCAAGAGCTGAGAAGACCCTTCCCACGTCCTTTTCCTCAAGGCTGCGTGGGGTAAGGTGTTCTCGGAACTCTCTGGCTTGCTGTGCTTTTTGTTTGTGGGCAGAGTCGAGGCTCATGGAAGAGGTAGTAAAGAAAAAAAATCGTCAAAGTTCTTCTTCCTCATGTTCTTTCTTGGTCTTCTGTTTCATTCCACATAAAGTGGAAGAGAAATTGAGAGCCAGAGATGCTGTTGTTGTTGCTGTTGTTTCGCATGCAGCCTGTGGCTGCTTGGCTTCATCATTTTATGGAGGCGTGGCTGTGCCGCTGATGCAGTGCCCCCTGTGAGCAGCACGCCGGTGCTCATTTCACCGACCTCAGAAAGATGACAGACTGAGTCAACCTACCTGGTGTTATTTCAACGGGACAACAGGGTATCCATCGAACTCAAGACCCTAAGATCTTAAGCCAGCCACCTTAACCGTTAGCCAGAGATGAAAAGAGAGCCTAAAAAACACAAACGAGACCAGGTGATCATGTGTCAACGTTTGATTGTTTTTTGTTTGTTTTTTTTGTCCGTTTTGATCCCTCCTTCATGTAATATGTGTGTTGGTGAACTCATACCCGTATGCGAAGTAGCAGGTCTGAGTACCAAACAGAAAGGCTGAACATGGAGGGATAGGCCCGACGAGTCCATGCCGCAGGCACGGCGTCAAAAAAGATGGCCGTTTCCAACTCCTCCATGTCCGTTGTGATGGTTAGTTCACCCTGAGGATGCAGAGGATGCGGATGGTTAGATCACCCTGAGGATGTTCAGAATTCAGAGGAATAAGGTCAGAGGGGACAAAACCACCATTGTTTGGTGCACCTTGGTTGCACACAGCGATGAATCTCAGTCGATAATCATTGTTACGTCACGTTTGCACATTTGTATTGTTCAACATCGTATTTCGTTATTCAATATTGTCCGTTCACGATTGGCAGACCCCTCTCAGACCAAAGGAAATTAAATGCGACCTTCTTTGGTTGACTTTGAACACTTGGGGAGGGAGGGGGGGGTGCCGGTTCGGTCGGCCCATTGTTCTCAAGTCATTTTCAGTGTAAATTCCTGAACTTTTCAACCCGTCCGGGATGCCAGTCCGGTTTCCTCAACACAAGGCCACAACGACCACAGATAATGATGATGATCGTGTTTTTGAAAACCCATGTGCCAGCAGGATGTGATGACGAATACTTTTGAACAAAAAAGATCAGATTCAAATTGTACGCTTCCTTGGCGTCGAAGAAATGGGGACAAAACATTCGATTTCTGAGATCCAAATTGGACACGTCACACTTAGTTTCGACATTCATCCCCCCAAAAAATCCGGAATTGCAAGATCCACGTGTTGTGGAGTTCCCTCAAATGGGACCATGGCTGCACCAACCACTGCTGCACGGATCATGGGCCTTCTTCACGGAGTCGCGAGAGATTTGTGAGCGGAGTACCGTCCGTCCTGTTCGAACGAGGGCACGTGCACCTTGAGGCCGAGTTTCAGTTCTTGCAGTGACCTTCGGATCTCTCTCGTGAGCAGGTTCACGCGCTCACATTCCTGATAGGCGACGACCACGAAAGGAGTTCGCTTCTCTGCCTTGCTCATCAACTCGGCCAAGTTGAAAGGCTCGGGAAGTTTCTGCAACACTTCCTCCAGTGTGGCATTCACCTGCGTGAGACGAGGACCCAGTGTTAAGATCATGTTCGTGTTTGGAGGTGAGTGGCACATTGTGTGTGTGTGTGTGTGTGTGTGTGTGTGTGTGTGTGTGTGTGTGTGTGTGTGTGTGTGTGTGTGTGTGTGTGTGTGTTTAAACAGATGTTTGGAACGACAGAACTTTAATATGGATACAAACAAACACGACATAATGGTGACCAAAGCTTTTCGTGCTGCACTCTTCAGGGTAAAAATCGCAGCAAGTGAAGGAGGAAGTGAAGGCGTGTGCTTTATACAAAGTCTTAATAAGGTAGACGCTGATTGGTTCAACCGTAATGACGTCACGGTTAATCCGAACGCCCATTGGTCGGCTCATCATCTTCACCTCGAGCTCCCATTGGCTGGAGCAGAGTTCGTCGATGATTGACGTTTGCAACCGCATCCTGCAGAGAGGGGGGATGGGTTTCCCCGAAGGTCCATTACGGTTGAACCGTGACGTTCGGATTAACCGTGACGTCATTACGGATGAACCAATCGGCGTCTACCTAATTGAGACCTGCGTATAAAGCACGCGCCTTCACGTTCTCCTTCACTTGCTGCGATTTTTACCCTCAAGAGTGCAGCACGAAAAGCTTCGGTCACCATTGTCGTGTTTGTTGGTATCCATATTTTATATATTTTTAAATAACAGGCTTTTGTGAACCTTGAAGCAAATGAAGATTGTATGAGCTGGTTTGGCAAGAAATTATTTGTTACTCTTTCTTAAAAAAAAAGAAAAATAAGAGTGAGTGCCTGCATGTGAGTGAGTGAGTGAGTGAGTGAGTGAGGTGAAAGTGTGCCTTTTCCTGTCGAGAAATATCTCCTGAACCTCCACCCTCGGCCTGTCTCGGCTGCAGCTCGAGGAGTGTGCGGAAGAGTTTGCTGGAGGTCACGGTCAGAAAACCGATCTCGGCATTGGAGTGAAGCCCGTAGAGTTGGGGGCTTTCGGGGGGCAAATTCTCACTCACGTAGTCGTGGTACCCCTGGGAAATCAGAAATGACAAAACTGTACGTTCTTCATCATCACCGACAACGCACGAGAGATCAAGACATTGATAACTTGGTCCTGAACGTTCCTCATGCTCACCGAGCTAACGATGCAGCTTGCACAAAGCGAAATTATTGGTATCACACGGATTATTGCTGTTATTACACAGATAATACAATACAATACATGGGTTGCTTCCCTGGTGCATTATCTCCATCAGATGTTCCCCATTGTTCCAAGCCGTGCCAATGCAAGTTGTTTATACACAACATAACTGATGCTACAATCCCTGAGTAAATGGTTCATTAAGTAATAATAATGTAAACGGTGAATAACAGCAAACGTAACAAAATAACCACAAATGGCAATCTTCGAGATTCTGTCCTTTCGGTGCCTTCCGTGCGGAAGGATTTGAAGTCTGAACTGACGGCCCGGCAAGAATGTGTCCCGAGCGCCGAAACGTCCTGCGTCTGAAAAATCTTTGACGTTTTCACAAATCAATGACAAGAAAGACGTGACAGCCTTAACCCACGGTATCTCCAGAAGCTTGGATGGAATCCTCGAGACGGTGAGAATGAACGTACAAAACCCCGGTCGTCATGGAATCAAAGGATTTCACTCTTTCTGGCCAAGGATCTGCTGGAAAATAAATAATGCAAAGCCTCCTGTAAAGAAAACCTTTTTTGTTTTGTCATGCTCACACGTGAGAGGCAACCGGTGTCCGTCATGGTTCTTGGGTCGAAAAGACTTTTATAACACACGAGCGGAGTACCTGCCCGACGGGCGATCTTGTTCCAAGCGTGCAACGCGTTCTTCTGACACGTGCCTTCATTTGGGCGGTGTATAGGCAACTGGCAGCTGTCTCAATCGCTCCCCAAAAATGCATAAACAAACAAATTAGCATGCGCGTTACGTGCACGAAGCCAAAAAATACTTATTGCTTCGAATTAAAAACACCTCACAGCACTGGAAAACGTGGGGGACAAGAATACTGGAGACTTGTAATACCCTCTCCCACCTGGAGGTGGCGCCACATGATACACGTTCACATGGACAATTTGCTCCCTCCCCTCCTCCTTTCTCTCTCCAAGACCACAAGCAAAGATAAAAACACCCCTGTGCACCAATTGGGTTCATGCTGATCCGATGCAGCAGGTATGGCATAGAGCAGTCGGAGGAGTAGCGCGACACACATACACACACAAACTCCCACACACACACACAACCTCACACACACACACACACACACACACACACACACACACACACACACACACACACACACACACACACACACACACACACACACACACACACACACACACACACACACACACATCGGTCGACGAATTCGAGTAAAGGATAAAGAGCGATGTAACACCTTCTTTGGATGTGTCTGCGTTACGTGAAACAAACACCGTGGTCAAGCTCATTTTCCAATTATCTGGGATACCGAGATCGGAAAATCCTGGCTGGAAGAACGGACTCCAAAGGAAGAAGAATCCTCGTCGTGAGCATCGTTACTGTGTTTCCAACCGACTCCGTCTCTCTGCTTGTCGGAGTTTTGTGAAAATGCTCAACCACGTCACCGTCAGCGAAATCTCTTCCTCTCTGGAACCCTCTGCTCAAACATTCTCTTAAAAAAATTGAATTATCTCAAGATCTTTAAAAATAATAATAAAATAAATAAAAAATTTAAATCATTTTCTGCAATTTATTTGAACCTGACAAAGGTGAGACGAGTTCAACCAAACGTGCCTTGTAGTCGGAGTTTGGAGGTACGGGGAACCCAGGAGCGAGTAACGATTCTCCGTCAAGCATCTCGGTCCGCACGAACTCTTCGAGGTACGTTTTGCACAAGCGCCGGTCTTGGTCATCGGTGATGTGTCCGCCGTACATTATTTCCCCAAACAAATAGCGCAGGTCATCCCAAGGCACCTGGGAAGCGAGCACAACGTTCGCCGAAAGTCGTCGACCCGGCACCGTGCATCGTTTTTGAGCGACATTCACCTTGATCACAAAGTGCACACTCATATTGTCCGACTGTAAAAACGCGACAACCTTCGTATTATTCTCCAGGTAGTTGTGCAGGATGTTGACCGAAATGGTCAGGTCTCCGTTGCTGAAAGGGTAGCTGCGGTTCCAGCCCTGTGCGCCGAACTTGCGCCGTTCCGCCACGACGGCGTGGAAGTAGCAGAGGGCAAAAAGCACCGCTTTGAACTCGTTCTCCTTGGAGCACATCTCCAGGGTGTCCTGCGAGGTCACAGCACATACACATCCATCGTCACACAGCCGCGTGCTCGTATCTGAAACCGAAAATTAGAGGGAATCGACACGTTCTGATAACATTAACTCTCTATGAAACAATCACGACGGCGTTAAAACGTCATGAAGCTGTGTGCGTGCATCTGAAGCCTCGTGCTCAAGACCCATTGGTTGGACGGCTAGTCTGACCCCGCCCTCGATTGTGAGCCGGAAAAAAAAAATCATCCGTCCGCCATTTTCTTTCTCTGGTGAGTCTGAAGACGTCTTCGGAAGTCTCACGTTCACCGTCGCCATGGCCGATAACTTTCCCGTTCAGTTTAAATGACCGAAACGAGTGTTGAAATGATCAAGTGTCTGCAGATCACGTCCATTGTGAAGGCGACGAGCCTCAGGCTTCAGGCATGCAGGCCACGAGCTTTAGGCATCAGGCTTCAGGCATGTAGGCCACGAGCTTTAGGCCTCAGGCTTCAGCATGTAGGCCACGAGCTTTAGGCCTCAGGCTTCAGGCATGAAGGCCACGAGCTTTAGGCCTCAGGCATGTAGGCCACGAGCTTTAGTCCTCAGGCTTCAGGCATGAAGGCCACGAGCTTTAGGCCTCAGGCTTCAGGCCACGAGCTCTAGGCCTCAGGCTTCAGGCATGTAGGCCACGAGCTTTAGGCCTCAGGCTTCAGGCATGAAGGCCACGACCTTTAGGCCTCAGGCCACGAGCTCTCGGCCTCAGGCTTCAGGCATGTAGGCCACGAGCTTTAGGCCTCAGGCTTCAGGTGCAAGCGCAATCAGATCCGATCGATGTAACCACCACATATTACATCTGCACACCAAGCAGTGGCCACGTCATGTGTTTTTGCTTCAAACCCGTCATTGATCGTCCATAATGTAACCCAAGTTATTTAACATTTCCGAGAGCGATGGAAACAGCGGTCTGTTGCCAATACGCCGTCCAAATTAAGGGATGAGCAATTTTGGATGATGAAAGTGGATTCAGCCCGACCAAGCTCGCCATAAACATGTTTGCCGCACTTATCCAGCAGGCAGCCCTCATTGTGTGGGACGAGGCACCGACGACGCGTCGGTGTATGCTTGAGGCACTGGGCCGGACGGACGGACGTTGTGAGAAGCGACGCAGGAGGTTTTGACGTTCGCAGGCAAGGTCATTTCACTCGACGGTGACTTCCGCCAGGTCGTGCAAGTCGTACAGTGAGGTCCACAGGCACGAATGACTGATACACGCACTTCCGCGTCCATGAGCTCCATGAAAACGTGTGCGAGTATGGCGCGGCGAGAAATATGCCAGACGTCTTCCGCACAACTGGGTAATGGTGAAACGAACAAAATCTCCCAAGAAACTGCAACAGATGGATTCGTGATCGTTAAATGTGGAGAAGGTTTCCTAAAGTCTTCTCAGGAATATAAACCAAACATACTTTTGCAAACTTCCTTGTTGAATCCTTGCCAGGATCATTATCTCGAGGTCTGATTGACTTGCTGGTTGCAAGAAAAACATAAAGTTGGTCCATCGTAAAAGAAAAAGGGTTTAAATGTCAGATTTTTTTTCTTTTTTGACTGGTTATTGGAGGTTTTTAATGTTTTTTTTTTTCATGTCCAGAGATTAAAAAGGAAATTTTCTTAAAACCATAATCCCACCAAGTTTATCGAATCTCTTCTTGACTCTTGGCATCCTCGTCTTGTCCTTAAGTTTGCCTTCCGATGATTTTTCGACGCAGTCCTGTACACGATCAAAACTCATGGAAGAGAAAGGGGAAGTGAGCTTCATCGGCCTCACACTGGAGAAGATGAAGAACAGAACTTGGAATGGGACACGTGACGTCTCCCACCATACCCAGACAGCCATTCATGATTACAGGTTAAAATCTGACGTGGAACCCTTCGTTTGTTGTCGCTCATATTTGTTTGAAAAAGGTTGTCAGATTTAACTTGGATAACGAGTCCATTTCTTCACACTTTGTAAATAGATTAAAATAATAATAATAATAATTTAAATAGTTAAATTTATCCAAGAATTGCGGATGGAATGTATCTTTAGTATGTTAACTGGTGGATAAAACCTGAAAACAAAAAGTAACTTAGAACAGCACTCGGTGGAGCGCGTACCTCGATCCCACCGATAAGCCGGATCTGAACGTGGACCTGAACCAAAATCGAATCGGCTTGTTACTGTTACCAAACCAACTCATCCACCTCGTTTCGTCATAATCCATGAGATATCAAGCTATGAATCATTTTTGGCAGACAGACAGACAAACAGAAACAGACAGACAGGGGGTGAAAACATGACCTCCGGCCACCTTCGGTGGTGGATGTAAATTTTCATCAGCGGGTAAGAAAGATGAGAGAAGGGGAACACCAATCACGTGACAACACCTGGTTGAACAAGTTGAGGGCTTTGTGCAGGTTGGCACACATGCCCGTGGGAGGCTCGTTGGTTATCTTGATGGAGTTCTCAAGCAATCCCTGAGGCATGATGTGATGTTCGGGTGAAGGTGCTGGTTCAGCGCTCATGTACACACGAAAGGATCCGTGAGAACCAAAGCTGTATTTCTCCACCTTCTTGTCCAGCAAAGGCAGCCATTTTGACACCAAGTGGATGTTCTACCCACATCACACCAATCACAGGTTTTAATCCATCACATGCTCCATTCACGACACGATGGCTTTGTGCACAGTTTTGTGGTGGCAATGGTTGAGAAGAACAGCTTTATGCACAGATATTTATCAAATTCAGGAATTAACTCGGAAACATAAACGACGCAAGATATTAATAGATAGTGACATGTATGATGTATACCTAATGTACAGACAAATTATTCATAATGTGTGATCAATTTAATTCTTCACTCACATCTGGTCACAGATCAGGTATATGGAGTTTCAGATTTTTTGGATAAAGATTTCGATTCAACCAATTGTGGCTGGAATACCACTTCACCGATGACTTCATCATTATCACTCTGTATACCCCCAATGGGGAGTTGATGACGAATGCCAAGTTTCAATTTTTCCAATTTAGAGGTTTTGGGGAAAATGATGTCCAAATTTTTTCCTTCAACATAACGTGGTTGACATACCATGTGACCTATGACGTCATAAGTTTAATCGTCACTCACGGAGGGTCATAGATCAGATATATGAAGTTTCAGATTTTCCGGAAAAGGATTTCGATTCAACCAATTGTGGCTGGAATACCACTTCACCGATGACGTCACTGTTATCACACTGTATACCCCATGGGGAGATACGACATTTGCAAAGTTTAAATTTCTTTCGTTTAGCCGGTTCGGAGAAAAAGATTTCCAAATTTTTCCCTTTAATCCAAATGAGCTGCCATACCATGTGACCTATGACGTCAGAGTTGCCAATAAATTATTCCCCATGGGGGAGTCCCTCCCATGTCCAGATTGAGTGTTGGAGTTTGAGGTCACAAAGGTAGATTGAATGACACACCAAGTGAAGGATTGGGAGAGATTCATCTGAGAACCATCAAAACGACACTGACACCTGAGGACCATCAAAACCACACTGAAATCTGAGAACCATCAAAACCACACTGACATATCTGAGGACCATCAAAACCACACTGACATCTGAGGACCATCAAAACCACACTGAAATCTGAGAACCATCAAAACCACACTGACATCTGAGGATCATCAAAACCACAATGACATCTGAGGATCATCAAAACCACAATGACATCTGAGGATCATCAAAACCACAATGACATCTGAGGATCATCAAAACCACACTGATATCTGAGGACCATCAAAACCACACTGATATCTGAGGACCATCAAAACCACAATGACATCTGAGGATCATCAAAACCACACTGACATCTGAGGATCATCAAAACCACATTGACATCTGAGGACCTTCAAAACCACACTGATATCTGAGGACCATCAAAACCACACTGACACCTGAGGATCATCAAAACCACACTGACACCTGAGGATCATCAAAACCACACTGACACCTGAGGATCATCAAAACCACAATGACATCTGAGGATCATCAAAACCACAATGACATCTGAGGATCATCAAAACCACACTGACATCTGAGGATCATCAAAACTACCCTGATATCTGAGGATCATCAAAACCACACTGACATCTGAGGACCATCAAAATCACACTGACATCTGAGGATCATCAAAACTACCCTGACATCTGAGGATCATCAAAACCACACTGACATCTGCGGACCATCAAAACCACACTGACACCTGAGGATCATCAAACCACACTGACATCTGAGGATCATCAAAACAACACTGACATCTGAGGACCATCAAAACCACACTGAAACCTGAGGATCATCAAAACCACACTGACATCTGAGGATCATCAAAACCACACTGACATCTGAGGACCATCAAAACCACACTGACACCTGAGGATCATCAAAACCACACTGACATCTGAGGATCATCAAAACCACACTGACATCTGAGGATCATCAAAACCACACTGACATCTGAGGATCATCAAAACCACACTGACATCTGAGGACCATCAAAACCACACTGACACCTGAGGATCATCAAACCACACTGACATCTGAGGATCATCAAAACAACACTGACATCTGAGGACCATCAAAACCACACTGAAACCTGAGGATCATCAAAACCACACTGACATCTGAGGATCATCAAAACCACACTGACATCTGAGGACCATCAAAACCACACTGACACCTGAGGATCATCAAAACCACACTGACATCTGAGGATCATCAAAACCACACTGACATCTGAGGACCATCAAAACCACACTGACACCTGAGGATCATCAAAACCACACTGACATCTGAGGATCATCAAAACCACACTGACATGTGAGGATCATCAAAACCACACTGACATCTGAGGTTCAACAAATCTCAGGAACGACAGAAAATATTCCTGAATACGATTCCCTCCATCTCCTCCCTGCTGATTCAAATCATTGTGATTTAATGATCGTGATATATGATCGCACAAAACACCTGCAGGATGACCCAGTGTCCATCTTGTGCTGCCACATCCAGTGCTTGCTCAGCTACGACCTCTTGACCCTGACCCAGTGACACGTTGTGGAAGTTGCCATTATCAAATGTGAAACCGAGCTTCCTTCCTGAATGGATGACATATAGAATTACTTACATTTTATAATCCCAAGCAACATTGGCAAGAGTTGATTCGCAAAAGCAAGACAAGAAAAATTAAAACTTAAAAACAAGTCACATGTCGGTAGGTGCAGTCTCAAATAAATGTATGATGTCACTGCGATTTCAGAGTTGTGCATGACGGATCGCAAGAAGCCAGACGAACAAATGAGAGAAACCAGCAGCACAGTCAACGTGACCTGGGAACACTGACACTCACTTCAGTGGCGTGCAGCTGGCTGTGTTGAACAAGCAGGCCAACTCAAGCCAGAGGACACAATGAATAAGGAACAAGGAACTGATGCTCCATGTCCGCCGCCTTCTGAGTGGTGTGAGGAATCGATGTGTCTGGTGTGGAAAGATAAATCTTGAGCGGTTTTTGAAATATCGCGTGCACAAGTTAAGTTGCTGAGACGGTTGCCATGGCAACACAATCCAGACAATCACCGCCGTGATCAAATGAGGTTGCGATGATGTCACGAGAAATAGATATCTTTAAGATGAAAGCGAAATTCTCAACAGTGTCTGAAATATCGCGGATGCTGCAGTACATGGACGGACGATCGGTCGGTCGGTCAGACGGACGGACGGACGGAGATCATGTTAATATCCCCAGTCTCAGACCTTGTCGGAGGGGCGGGGGACAAAAAGTGGAGGGAAGAGGAGTCAAAGGAAGAGGACAGAAGAATCAGGAAGGTGATTGTAAAGATATATCAGTGCGGCTGGGACACGTTCTCCGTGACATCTCAACAGGAAACGAATGAAGATATCCACAGAGTGATACAGGACCGACATCAGATGAAACGAGAAGGGCACTTGGTGGAGCGCACACCTCCGCCACTCAACGCTTGATCCTGTAGAACATTCCGGGTCCAATAAATGTTTGAAGTATCTTGTTATATCTCGATTTTATTCCCGGTGTTCGTTTAATAGTTTGGGTGGCGGGTTTGGGATCCAAGGCTCCTGAGTTCAAGTCCTGCTCAGCTGTTCAATTAATACCAGGTGTGGTTAACTCAGCCCGTCATCCTTCTGAGGTCGGCAAAGTGAGTACCAGCTTGCTGGGATGATTGAGCCATTCGATTGTCCTGTGTCAGAGTGGTGACCGGTCCAGGATTGTGCCCAGTCGCCCAGGAGCGTGCTTCAGCAGCACCGATATGCTCTGCACAGAGTGTGCTCCCATTGGATGGATGGATAACGTCTTTGGCCCGATCTCTCAATGATGAATAATCACTTAAAACATTAAATAATTCTGGTGGTCCGATCCTGTGTCCGGTTCTTCACCGAAAGTGAATCGATTCGTCCTCGTGACACGCCCAACGCATCCACCGAGTTTCGTCCGAATCCGTCCACAACTTTTTGAGATATCCTGCTCACAGACAGACAGACAGACAGACAGACAGACAAACAAACGGACAGACAGGGGTGAAAACAACCTCCTTCCACTTCGCAGGACTTTCACAACACATGCAGAATGCACAGAATGCACCAAACACGATGTTGTTGCTGGATTCAAACAGACACAGCTAAACGCCAAAAAATTAAATGACAATGGTTGTGATGATTATCCGGAAGGTGCAGTGCCATTTCAAACAAAATATGAGATGAACGGATTTGTAAACGTCCACCATGTCACAGTCGGAGAGAAAACCTTCCAGAGATGCAGAACAAAGCGGGTGAGGGTTCAGTTTCACAACCCCAGGGTCGGGCAATGATGAGGTTAACAGAGTAACTTCAGGTGTCTCAATGAGCATGGACAGTAAAGGTGACGAAGCATGTGACGTTTTGAAGGAGGTGAGGGTTTTCAAACAAGTGTCACGTGACGAACACGTATGTGAATAAATGAACAGAATTGTTCGTGACGTCGGCAGGTCTATTTATTATGGTTCCCTGAAGGGAGGGAGGGATTAAGCGTTTATTGTTGGTGTGGTGTCCCACTTTCGGAATGAATGTTTTTTCCATTATTTAATTTTTAAATAAATAATTTTCCCATTGTCAGTGGTTTTTGTTGTTTTTTTGTTTCTCCAATTTTGAGTTATTTATTTTTCAATTATTTAATTTCTTTCAAGTTCCCTTTTTAAAACAAGGACAAATGTGTCCAAGAGCTGCGTTCTCAAGGTTTTGTCTTCACCAGAAGAACAAGAACAAGAAGAGGAAGAAGAAGAAAAAAACAACAACTTCCGATATTTCGTCACGTGCCTTGATTAAGCCAATAGCGAGAACCGCCATAGTGTATTTACGTATTTACGAAATAAATAGTGTATTTACGAAATAAATAGTGTATTTACGAAATATAGTGTATTTACGAAATAAATAGTGTATTTACGAAATAAATCGTGTATTTACGAAATAAATAATGTATTTACGAAATATAGTGTATTTACGAAATAAATAATGTATTTACGAAATTACAATACATTAAATGGAATAATCCTGAAATAGTAACATGAAGTTTTCGAAACTTTAAAGCAAATGTCCGAATATATTTAAAAGTTCATGATAGACGCTCTCAAAAGGCACCCTCAATGCGAGGATGTGTACAGATGTTTAGTTTGAAGGAGATCCGGATCCTGTATATAAAAGAACCGAGTCGTAAAGGTTTTGTCTTCACCAGAAGAACAAGAAGAAGAACAACAAGAATAACAACGCGGAGCTCTCTTAGAGCCAACGTTCGCTCCGCGAGACGCGGATAAAAAGTTAGATTATAAAATTTTTTCAATTGTTTCATACTCGTATAAAAACAGTCAAAATCGACGGGTTGTAATTACTTTATTCAAAATATTCAAACACACTGGAAGATCTGATGTTTCGTAGCAAGAAGCGTTATTTTAAAACACCACGTGAACAAATGTGATCATATACTTTATCTTCTGGGACCTTTCATTCCGAGGGTACAGCCTCATTGAGCGTGCCGAAGCCTGAACCCTCGGCCGAGCGTCAGGTGCGCAAAAAGTTCTTTATTTATTCGACATCCAACGGATTCAACTCGTTTAACTCTGCCTATGTGACGCGACACGTGCAGTGAACTTCACTTCCCTGCGCCTTGTATTTATTGTTATTTTAAAAAATGCTTCTGTACACCGCCCTTGAGGCTCGGTTTGCTCGACACCGTCTACACTTCCGATAGAAGAGACGTAATTACTCTTTTTTGAGAAATGTTTTTGGAGTTTATTTTTAATCCTGAAAAATAGACTGAAGTGAACACACTGTCGTGTTAAACGATTGCCCTCGACAACCCTTCTTAAATCGTCCTTACGAAAGCGGACAGACAAATACACAAACGCACAGTGTTTTATATGGGTATTTTCATTTTATAATATATCTTTTAAATTTTCAATTTTTTTCCCCCCCAAATTTTAAATCATTTTAAAATTTTAAATTGTTTAATTTTTCCGGGTTTTTTATATATTTTTTTTCCATTATGAAGAAAATTTCAATTGGCTGATGTTATGAGTTGGCTACACCGGGAACCATCAGCGATCTCCGATCGCGCCTCTCCAGTTCCAAGCTGTATCTTCTTTATTGTTTCCTAAATAGGATCAGCATGACCCCAATTAATGTAGTGGGGGTGATTTTACATTTGCTGGTGCTCTTGGGGGGCGGGGGAGGGGGGGGTAGGGGAAGGGAGAGAAACAAATTATCTATGTAAATGTGTTTGTATCGTGTAGCGCCACTCCCGGTGAGAGAGGGTATTACAAGTCTCCACGATTTCCAGCGCAGTGGAGATGTTTTTGCTTCATGCACATAACCCAGTTGTCAGTTACCTATACACCGCCCAAATAAAGTTATGTCGCATGCTTGGAACAAGAGTGCCCACAGGGCGGGTACTCTGCTCGCATCGCAGAACGACAACACACCCAAAGCCTCGACGTCCTTGAGAGGGTCAACACCGGGAGAGAGGATGAAGAAAACGGGCGTTGACGGGCCACTCTCTTGGTATGATTTCGCAAAGTCCAGGCTACGGCCTTCGACGTAACGCGTTCCGAGCTTTTCTTCAATGAAGTTCCTGGGACGGGGTAAAAGAAAAAGCAACAACGGTTGAACGAAATGCTTCAAGTAGAGACGACTTCAAGACGTCTGAAAGTTTTCTCTCCAAATAAAATTGTTTGCACCGACATCGGTCAAATCCCTTTCTCAACAAGGATAACGCTGATTGGATGAAAATCTCTGCAAAAAGAAAAAAATCCTCAGCAGAAGTTCACGATCGAAAGTCTTACCAGACGGCGTAAGTCATCCGGTCGGGACGGAGGCATCGCATCATGCACAATTTCTGTAACGCTGTTTTATTCCTCCATTCCTGGGGAAATGTCGTCTTTTCAGCCGCCTCTGCTTCCACAAACGATTTCCAGCGTTTCGCTGAACCCTCGATGTCTCCGTCTAGATTCTTGAACTCCTCCATGTCACAGAGAGCCTGGAGGCACGTTGGAGCTTCTCCAGGGATTGCAATTACATGATCGATCGAAACAAGGCCCTCACTGTCAAGCAGGTAAATCTCGTCTGTTTGCCATTCGAACACTAATTTTACACGCTCATCCCATTAAACAATAACACTGGTCAACAATTTTTTACTTTCTGAATGTTGTCTAGATTTCTACAAGTGAATTAGGGTATTCTGGCACTGCTGAATCAGGAAATGGCATCCGTTTCTCTCCATCAGGTCAGGTTTTTGTGCTAAGTTGATTTGAAAAAATCAGATCTTGTGACAAAATCAATTACATTTTTGTGGCATTATCAGCTGATTTTTGTCAACACATATCATCCTAAACATGTTTTTAAGAAAAAAAAATGTTTTGCCAACAACATTTATTGATTACATGATAGAAACATCGATTACTGTCATCTGAATGGTGGGCATTGATAAAGGTAAGTACAAGTAAATTGCATGTTGCGTCACCACTGTTCAAACTTCAGGGCTTGAACTTCCGTTTCTTCGAACTCCTGGAATGTTCAGCGGCAGGGAGGTCTCTCTTCAGATTCCAACAGTAGTCAGCCATCATGACTGCGTCCCAGCGACCCTGATACCTGGTCTCCATCTCCTTCATGTCCTGATGGAATCTCTCCCCCTGCTCGTCACTCATTGAACCCAGGTTCTCAGGAAACCGGTTCATATGTGAAAATAGGTAGTGCATCTTGATGCTCATGTTGCAGCCCAGGTTTCTGAAAGCAGTCAGCATGTTGTTGACAAGTTCTGCGTAGTTTCTGGCCTTATTGTTGCCAAGAAAGTTCTTCACTACCAAAACAAATGTCTTCCACGCTTCCAGTTCCACTTCGTTCATTGAGTTTTTGAACTCTGGATCTCTGATGAGCTGACGGATCTGAGAACCATCAAAGATGCCAGCTTTCAACTTCTCCATGGTCAATCCTGGAAAAGCCTGGCACAAGTAAGTGAAGCAGACACCATCTTTGTCCAGAGCCTTGGTGAACTGCTTGATTAAGCCGAGCTTGATGTGCAGCGGTGGGAAGAGTATTCTGTCTCTGTCCACCAGAGGGTCGTTGATGACGTTCCTTTCTTTGCATGGCACCAATTCCTCCCGCACAGGCCAGTCCTTCTTCGTGTAATGCTGAGCACGGTCCCTACTATCCCACATGCACAGAAAACATGGGTACTTGGTGAAGCCAGACTGTTGTCCCAACAAAAAGTTCACCATCTTCAGGTCAACACAAATAAACCACTTATGCTGATCATAACCAATTTTCTCCAGCACGTACTTCACCGCTTCATACTTCTCCTTCAGTGTAGTCGAGTGAGCGATGGGTACAGAGGCAAACTGGTTGCCGTTGTGTCGCAGAACACATTTCAGTGATCGCTTGCTGCTGTCAATGAACAGTCTCCAATCTTTGGGTTCGTACTGTGGCACTCCAAGCTTGAGCAGAAGCGCATGTCATAAATTGGCGCATGTAGGTATTGTACATTCTTCAGAGTTCGTTATTTCAAGAAATACAACTTTTTTGTATCACATTATTACAAAATCTGCCCCATTAACTTTCGTTTTGATCCACGAACTTTATGCTTTGCCTCACCAATTTTTGGAAGATTTTGAGGTTTTATGACTTCAAACTGATCCCTTTTCGACATAATCACCCAGAACTATCGTACCTGAATACTTCTTGTCATTAAAATAATTATTTCCAATCAAAACAATTATTTGACATGACATTTTACCCCCACCAACTTCTTCTAAAATGCTCCACACATGCGTACATGTGAACAAAAATGTAAAAAACGACATGTGGCCATATCTCAAAAACTTGACCTGATTGAACAAAACTAATGTGAGTTTTGGATTCAGCGCATCAGATTCGTCCTAAATCAGCTTAAAAAATGCAGACAACAAATTTGTTGTTGACCAGTTGACCAATTATAATTAACCAGTGTTAATTATAATTAACACTATCACAATGACAGCTGCTTCTATTGAAAGGAAAAGGTGCAACAACAGTGAAAAATAACACTTATTGAACGTGGGGACGTACAAGTGTGAAATACACCACGTGGCCGTATTCGTATGTGGACACCTGCTTGTCCAACATCTCATTCCAAAATCATGGCCATTAATATGGAGTTGGTCCCCCCCCCCTTTGCTGGCTGTGAGCCAGAGGTCAACAGACGTCTGGGTCGGGCCTGAGAAGTCATGGATTCACTGGATCATGGGGTGTGGCCGGACGAAAGTCCAAGTCTTCGGGTCCTTGGTGCTTCCAGTCTTGCTCTGTGGATGTGAGACTTGGACTATGATCAAGGATCTTAGATGGAGACTTAATTCCTTTGGTACCAGGTCTCTTCGGAGAATCCTTGGCTGTCGCTGGTCGGACTTTGTGTCCAACGAGCGGTTGCTGCTAAGAGAGATTCAAATGAGATTAAAAATATCATTTCCTTTCTCTATACTTTCCCCATTTCCTTACCCCTGCCTTGTGTTCAAGTATTTCCTATTCTTTGCCACCCACAGCTGAATCTTCCAGTTGCTCCATCGTTATGGGTCTCTTCCACAATGTGTGCCTCCATATTTCTGAGATTGGGATGCGATCTGAATTGGAATCTGACTTTCAGTGAGTGTAACCACATGGCGGTTAACCTGCCCGATATGAAACAGCCACTGCATCTCTCTCACCAACAACCCCTCACCACCTTCCCCCCCTTCACACCATTTCAGCTCTTATTCCTCCCCATACCTTAACAGGATGGACCTCTCACATTTGAGGAATCTGGTCTCACATCACCAATCTCTTCATTCAAGTTGTTGTCTCTTCTCCAGACATTGTGTGTTGAGCAGAAACGTTCCTCTCTGAACTGGCCCTGACTCTTAATTCTGACTCTTCTGCTTTTCCATCAACAGTAGAGACCTCACCCTTGGTGGTGAATCACAGTTTACCTTGAGAGTTCATTCCCCCGCTTCAGACAATTTTCAGACAATTTTCAGACAATTTGTGGCCTTCCCAATTTGTGCACATGTTGTGTCCTCCCTTTCTGGACATGGTAGAGACCAACTTTCCATCCAATCTGATCAGTAGTTCCTCATCTGCCCTGTTTGGCTCCTCTGACCAAAGTACAGATCTCTTCGGCTGTTGTTCGAGACATGATGGAATGAATAAACATCATGTTGATCAAAGTATGACAATCGCTGTGGGAATCAAGGAGACAGCAAATATGGAGACTGACAGCAAATCAGAGCACAGAAACGGCAGAGGGAGCAAGAGCAAAAAGGAGGCGGTGTCAGACAGAGAGACCACCGACCTGTCTGTGATAGCGAAGTGATAGGTCCAGAGACTCAGCTTCATCGCAGGAGATTCCAATGATCTTGAGGGCCTTGATGTCACAGGCTTCAAGCTGAGCAAGACCTGAGGCAGGGGAGCCAGCCCAGAGGGGAGGGCAGTGCTCCATGAAGCTGCAGATGAGAAGCCTTTTCGGTAGATAAAAGTTCAGGTGTGCCAGGGAAAGATTTTGTATGACGCAGGATGCACAGTTGGCAACTGGTCTTGGGAGCCCAACTTCGAGATGTGATTGGCACAACAAAGATCATGGCTGATAGTGAAGACGAAAAATCTTCAAGAGGATTGTTACGGAGGTAGATGGGAGGGTTGCCCAGACGGTCTTTTCACAAAACCCACGGTCCATTGTTACTTGCAGCTAAATTGATCAAATGAGCAGAAACCATTAATTAATTTAATATGAGGGAGTTTAAATTGGAGGGGGAAATACGAGGCAACAAAATAAGGAATGGCTGCCTTTTTGTGTGCAACATACCTTGATTCCTCCCCAACCTTGGTTGGATATGAAATCAACTGGAGAGTTCAAGCCAGCTTTGGCGGGAAACCGAAGCAGGAAATCAAGTTCCGCTGCACTGATATCCTGTTTCATCAGGAGGACCTGTGTTGGGAACATAAGAATCATCGCAGAATTAATGAACTCTTTATTCTCCCGATCGAACACATGAGCCTGGTGTTGGCGCAGTGGTTAGGGCAGCGGCTTGGGATCCAAAAGGTCCTGAGTTCAAGCCCCGTTGGGCCACTTAATTAATACACTACGGGGTTGACTCAGCCTGTCATCCTTCCGAGGTCGGCGAAGTGAGTATCAGTGTACTGGGCCGGTGTATACCCCGGTTAAAATAGGTGTACCATATCCCTGTGTCGTAAGAGGCGACCAGGGTTGCGTCAGGAAGGGCATCCGGCGTAAAACATGTGCCAAATCACTATGCGGATCATACGGATGATCCGCTGTGGCGACCCCTAACGGGAGCAGCCGAAAGAAGAAGAAGATTCTCCCGATCGAACACCCTCGAGTGTCCCATTTCGGCCCCCTTCCCCCTCCCCACCACACAACTAATTTCTCATCATTTATCATGGAAGAACACCGAATCTTCGATGGTTGAGGTCATTGTTTTTTGTTATCTTTAGATGGGGAAGTGGGGGGGGGGGGTGGGGTTTCCAGACGGTCCTTTCGGAGAGACAGTGAGAGTGTGAGATTTTTCAGGATTGAAAGACCAGCTTGTTCCACGTGTTGGACCGGCTTGTGATTCTGCAACCAGTCCAGTTCCACATGTTGGACCAGCTTATCCAGATCTGCAGAGAGCGAAGAAGCTGCTGCTTGCCAGTCTGAGGGATGACAGATGGTACGGCAGAGGGTGGAGTCATCAGCAAATAGATAAAGAGGATTTTCCAGAGAGTCGGAGAGATCATTGATGAAAACCAGAAAAAGAACAGGGCCCAGAACACTGAATTGAGGAACTCCAGTCTGGACAGGAAGAGGGGATGAAAGAACTCCATTCAGGGCCACACGTTGACTGCGACAAGAGAGAAAGTCTGCGAGCCATGAGTGGAGATGGTGTTGGACACCAAAGGAAGAGAGTTTGGTGAGCAGGGCGGGGTGCCAAACCGTATTGAAAGCACGTGATATGTCTCGGGATCTGATATGTGAGCAAGAGGAGAAGAGCAGGCTGATGCCGTCTGAACCGGTTGCAGAATCTGAGTCGAGGTGTGACAATAAACTCTCCACCTTGTCGGGAGAAAAGGACATAGAGTCCAGGGACAGTTGGGTGCGACTGGGTAAGGTGGGTACAGAAAGCGATGGGTTTCGGACACAAGATTTTGAAGCAAACAAGGAGTTTCGGCATTCAGCCTTTTGAAGCAAACATGGAGCCATTTGTTTATTGCTCCAAATAATATTGTGGTTCATGAAGAAATACCAATGATAGAAGTGTTCCACAAGGGGTAACTCAAGCAGCACAACGAGCTCACCTGAAATGTGACTTGTGCGGTGAAGATGAGCTTGTCACGTTCAAATAGTCCACGGCTCGTGTAGTTGAACACAGAAAAGGTCACCTCCTCAATCAAATTGGTAACACGCTGAACAACTTCCTCAGCTTGCTCTGCCCATTCTATAGCTTTCTCAAACACGACTTTGAATGCCTGCAAAGAGTGAAAAAAGAATGAAAGTATTACAATCTCGTGATGTGTAACAAAGGATCCGTTATCGGTCATTTTAAATGGAGTACATACTGGACTTAAAAAACAAAACGTTAAAAATCCATCAGGTCTTTGACTCGTCCGCACTCTAAACCGGGGGCCTCGTTTTCGCTGCACTCCTTTGCTGTCCCTGTCTCTTTCTCAGCCACCTCATCTTCTTCACTACCCTCCAATCCGACTCTCCCGTCCTCGGTTTTCAGTCCTCATATAACCTGTCCGTTCAGGCTGAGTCTAAGGATGACAGGCTGAGTTAACCCCACTTGGTGTTAATTCAGCGGAAAACAGGCCTTGAACTCAGGACCCGAGGATCCCAAGCCAGCCACCATAACCACTAAGTCAACCCCTGCCTGAGGGTGAAGATAAAATCATCAAAGGAGGTGGTGGGGATCAAAATAATTGGAATCGTCACACTCTCACTCTCACTCTCTCTCTCTCTCTCGATTTCTCCGAACAGATCATCTGGCAAACTCTTCGATCTAGTTTATTAACAATCCTCTTTAGGAAGTTCAGTCATTCAAACTCCTGGATCTCAATATCAGCCATGATCTTTCTTGGGTAAACCACATTTCAAAGTTGGCCTCCAAAGCCAGCAGCCGACTGGGCATCCAACGTCGTTCCTTGGCACACCTGAAAAACTATCTTACGATCCACCGACAAGACCTTCAACCCCAGCATCATGGAGTACTGCTCTCCCATATGGGCTGACCCCCCCGCCCCCACCACCTCATGCTTAGCTTGTCGCCGTGGAAAGAAAGTCCTTCAAAATCATCGTCATCTCCCACGATGAAGCTGAATCTATCGGCCAATCACTTCGCCATCGCTGACAGGTCGGTGGTCTATCTGTCTTCCACTGCCTCCTTTCTGGTCTTGCACCCTCTTCTCTTTCCATGCCCCCCCCAACCCACATCCCACCCCAGGTTTCTGCAGGGCACACACGGTCCACCATCAACCAACTTCTGGTGTAACTACCCAAATCCAGGACCACTGCTCATCTCCTCTCATTCATTACTCTTTTTCCCACCTGTGGAATCAACTTCCACATTCTCTTCAGTCTCATTCTCCCCAACAGGTCTTCAAGACAACTGTTCACCACCATCTTATATCGTCTCCAATCCAAAACTATCATTTCTTTCTACCCTCGTTAACCCCACACAAATCCCTCCTTTTTCCAATGTTCCCGCCTTCGAGTTTTCTTCTGCACCCATCTTGTCCATCTCATGCATCCTCGGTGTCCATCTTGTCCATCTCATGCATCCTCTGTGCCCATCTTGTCCACCCCATGCATCCTGTGTGTCCATCTTGTCCACCCCATGCATCCTCTGTGTCCATCTTGTCCATCTCATACATCCTCTGTGTACATCTTGTCCATCTCATGCATCCTCTCTGTCCATCTTGTCTATCTCATACATCCTCTGTGTCCATCTTGTCCATCTCATGCATCCTCTGTGTCCATCTTGTCCATCTCATACATCCTCTGTGTCCATCTTGTCCATCTCATACATCCTCTGTGTCCATCTTGTCCATCTCATGCATCCTCGGTGTCCATCTTCTCCATCTCATGCATCCTCTGTGCCCATCTTGTCCACCCCATGCATCCTGTGTGTCCATCTTGTCCACCCCATGCATCCTCTGTGTCCATCTTGTCCATCTCATACATCCTCTGTGTCCATCTTGTCCATCTCATGCATCCTGTGTGTCAATCTTGTCCACCCCATGCATCCTGTGTCCAACTTGTCCACCCCATGCATCCTCTGTGTCCGTCTTGTCCACCCCATGCGTGTTTAGAGTCCTGTTTTTTGTTTGTTACGTCCTGATCCGTTCAGTGTACTTACTCTTTCACGAGCCTCGGCCATATATATACTGAACAAAAATATAAACGCACCAACCTAAATATCTAAGTCAAGATTGCCATTATGGGAAAATGGTCAAACCGATGATATGTTTGAGCAATGGTTCCTTTGTTTTGCTCAAGACAGATGTTCCCATTGAAATTGACCACTCTGAGTGTGTGGACTCACACGTTGAGTAATCCTTCCGATGAGTACCATGGGGCTTGACAGAATGATGGTCAGTGAGCGTGACCAGGACACAAACACTCCCTATAGCTTGCCCTATAAAAGGCCTCCCCAAAATGTGGCAAAATGTGGACTGGTGCCAAATGTCAACATGCCACAGATGTCACAAATCTTGAGGGAGCGCGCCATTGGCATGCTGAATGCTGGGACGTCAGTACGGGCCGTTGCAGCACACTTCAATGTCCACCACTCCACCATTAGCCGCCTGAGAACGCGCCTCAGAGAGACTGGAAGCACCGTGAACCGCCCACATGCCCGGCGACCACGTGTGACCACCGCCGGTCAGGATCATCACATGAGGCTGCAACATCTCCGGGATCGACTCCGACCGGCCACGAGGACTGCCGATGACACTGTCGGGCTGCATAACAGGCGCATTTCAGCCCAGACGGTGCGTAACCCCTTGAGGGAGGCCAACCTCCGAGCCCGTCGACCACACCGGGGACTCGCCCTCACTGCAGTCCGGCGTCAGACCCGACTGAACTGGGCCAATGTTCACTTGCGCTGGACCCTCGCACGATGGAGGAGAGTGCTGTTCACCGATGAGTCGCGGTTCCAGCTGTATCGGGCTGATGGCGGACTCCGCGTCTGGCGTCGGGCTGGGGAGCGCTACACTGACGCCAATGTCCTTCGTCGGGTGTCACACGGTGGTGCCAGTGTTATGGTGTGGGCAGGCATATGCCATGGAGAGCGCACTCGGCTTCATTTCATTGAAGGCAACTTGAACGGGCAGCGGTACAGGGACGAGATACTCAGACCCATCATCGTACCGTTTGTGCGCCTTCACCATGTGACGTTTCAGCACGACAATGCTCGCCCCCATGTTGCCAGGATCTGCATGGACTTCCTCGGTGAGGAGGACATTGATGTCCTCGACTGGCCTCCATATTCTCCCGACATGTCGCCCTTCGAGCACCTTTGGGACGTTCTTGATCGACGCGTACGACAACGTTACGCAGTCCCAGAGAACGTCCGCCAGCTCCGTGTGGCTCTCCAGGAGGAATGGGAAAACATCCCTCAGGCCACCATCGATAATCTGGTGATGTCCATGCGCCGGAGATGCACCGCTCTGCGCGACGCCAACGGTGGACACACCCGCTACTGACTGTGTGAACTCTAACAGTGACACCTCGGTTGTGTCGGCTGTTGTACCGCAAAGACTGTCGCCAGAATTCTCAAGGAACTCTTTGAAATTTAATGCTCAATTGTCATGGATTTTATAACCAAATTGTTGTGAAGATTTAGTAATAATGAGTTCGAGGTAAAATAGTAACAATCGCTTGCTGCGTTTATATTTTTGCGCTTGGTGCGTTTATATTTTTGCGCTTGGTGCGTTTATATTTTTGTTCAGTATATTTGGAAGTCTGGGTCTCTGACTGATATAATCGTCTGGTGTCTCGATATAACCAATCGACTCAATTTTAGGTGTACTTCCATTGGGATGACAAGGATACAAATGCACATACCTTAAGGGAAAACTGGTAGATGGGATTGATTTTGTTCAGATCATTCAGGATGAAGTAAAGAAGCGAGGCGCGTATTGCTGCTGGCCTGTAGAATTCCCGAGCCTCGTTAATCTTCACTTCCGTGGCCTTCGCTTCTGCAACCTGCGAGGTAGCCCACATTTGCTCACCGATAACACCGAAAACAGATCATGATTGATGGCTACTCGTAAAAGAACAAATAAATAATCCAAATCTTCTTCCATACCTTTTTCTCGATCTCAGTCGCAGTGTTCTTTGTACTTTCTAGATTCTCGACAAGCTCTGTGTCACCCAGGAAGTTCCCAGAAGCGGCAGATAACTTGGCCAGCAAAGAGTCCTCCAGCTGCTTCAGAGAGATCTTGAAGTCATTCTGCTGTTTTGTGAGGTTGGCCTGAATCATACCGGAACACACTGTTACACTCTGACTCTGTGAAAGGCTAAAAGTTGACGCAAAGAAGAGGAAAATGTTTTTTTTTTTTAGCATCGATCTCAATACAATTCAGCATCACAAGAAGTTTCAATGATTCAAACAGTTGTTCTTTTGAAATACTGCGTTTTGATGGAGATAGGAGTCACTTTGAGAGGTATACTTCCTTAAGCACGTTTTCTGACCTTGAGTTCCTCAAGATCCGGTCTCTCTTTGGCTACCACTGTAGCAAGCAGCTGTTCTTCAAGGCCGGCACGAGTGACGAGGAAGTTTATGAGCGTGCACTGAGCCTGCAGTTCGGGCTGGTAGTGGGGGTTTGCCAGCTTCGTGTGCAGCAGGAGTCTGAAGCTTGGGTGGTATGACACCTCTCGATCTCCGATTTTTATGTATCTGTTAATGGAATGAAAGCAAGGCCGTTGCCGCTGTCATTGTTCATCATTTGTGAACGAATGAACGGCATAAATGTTTCCGTTGTGGTATTTACTGTTAGCACATTGATGGTGTCTGTTGTCATGACCAGGTGTTACTCAAATCTTCTGGCATCATTGAGCTTGACTTTTTTCACTATTTTCCTGGACCGTGTGTTTTTTACTCCAGATTTGTTCCTATTTTTTCACTATTTTTCTATTCTTTGTTTTCGTCACACCAAAGTGGTTGCTATTTTTTCCCTTTATTTTTTTTGTTCTATTTTTCTTCACTGGTGATTCAAAATCTATTTTTCACCTTTAGATTTTTTTATAGCAGGGTGTTGCCTTAGTGGTTAGGGTAGCTGGCTTAGGATCCTTGGGTCTTGAGTTTGAGCCCCATTGGCTGCTGAATTAACACCAGGTGGGGTTGACTCAGCCTGTCATCTTTCCAAGGCTGGCAAAGTGAGTACCAGTGTACTGATAGAGGCACAGCATCAGCATCACTTCCAAGAAATGAAAGCTACCTGGCAGCCAAACTGCCACACACAAGAACAAAACACAATGGAAAACAATTTTTTTCTATTTATTTTTGTTCCAAAACTCGCTATTTAAAAAAAAAATTGGACTCTGGTGGTTTCATTCAGAGCCGATGCTCTGAGCTACTTCTACCGCCGCTGTTAAACGGTGGTGCAACATTGGGCAGCGGAGGTTGAATTTGTCTAAAAAAAAAGGGCAAAACATCCTGCTTGCGAAATCTGCCGGAAATGGGAGACAGACGAACGCACGGACAGACACCATGGTTCGCATTCTACTCGTACCAGTGGGGCACCCATGGGAAACCCACGGGCACAGAAATGTATGACATTTGGACAGCTTGAGTTCGTGCAAGACTCTGTTGAAGTTCATCAGCTGTCTCATTCTTCTTCTTCTTCGTCGTTGTTGTTTAATGGTGTTTTCAGAGCCGTGAGGCTCTATATACGTCAAGCGTCCAAACATAGCAGCGGTGGATGAATTTGGGTAGTCCTTAATCCCATGTGGATTTCCTGCTCTTTCATAAATCTCAGGACCGCCTTGCAGTCGGGGATGGTTCTGATTTGAAAGGCCGAAAATGAGCGGCGGATCAGACATTATCCGTTTCATTCTCCCGCCTCATTCTTTTTCTTTCCGCTTCTTGTGCAAGTCTATTATGACATTCATCGGCTGTTTCATTCTGTTGCCTCATTCTTTTATTCATTTTGGAAATGGCAGTTCCAAACGCAACGCGTCACGTCCTCCGGTTTCACGTCTCTCCGATTGATCGATTCCAACCCTGGCAAGGTAGCTCAATGCCGAATGTGCAATCCTTTGAGAGTCTAAGCTATCCTGGCAGGCCATAAAAGAACAAATGCAATGCCATTGATTGTTTGAAATGATACTTTACTTTTACGATGCTATATTGTGACGACTGTCGAAGAATACAGTCACTGGGAAAAAGTGTTGTCGGCGGTGGATGTGGGCACCCTTCTGTCCACTGAAAACTGAAATTACTCTTTTCGTTCGTGTGCAGCATACAAAAGGACATTTTTAAAATTAAAGATTTAAGAGAAGCGAACAAAATGGCGGCGAGTCGATTTTGAAGCCCGTCCTTGAATGTCGGAAGCCCCGCCCCAAACGGACGGACGGACAGACAGATTGGCGCAAATTATCTATAAGATAATAGATTGGTCTGGTGAGGGTGGTCTCGTGACCACGTACTTTCCCTTCTTGATTGTATTTCGAGCCAGCAGAGGGTCCAGCACGGCATCGATCGTCTCCTCGATGTTCTCGATGAGCAGGGTGGCCCCATCGGACACCGCTCTCTCCACACTCTCCAGGTATCTTGTGACAGGCAGAGAAAGGCAAATCGAAGGAATGACTGCACAACAATGTGATCCGCTTCATCAAAAAAAAACATTTTGTGAGGGAGCTCAGACGACGGTCACATCTGAACCGAGATGCACTTTCATTTACCCATGCTGGCCGAGGCGAATGATTCTCAGCTGGCTGCCAAACTTGTTCTTTATCCACTTGAGTCCTTGCAGCTGGGGGTCCACGAGAAGTGGCCAGCGCTGAGTGCTGCACAGCACCGAGGCGTTCTCAATGGACATACGGTCGCTTGGCAAGCCCTGGTTACTCCAGGAAGCGATTTCTGCATCATCAGTCAGCAAAGTCAGTGGGTCGAGGCCTGGGAGCATTGGAATAGGTACCTGCGAGTTGGGAAGTGAGGGATGCGGTGCGGACGGGGGCTTCATAGGTTATCACTGGAAGCTTACACATTGACCTTGGTTGGCAAGAGGTAGGGTCTGACAAGAAAAACAATTGAACTTGATGAGTTCACAACAATAAATACGAATTTCAGATTTCAGATTCACAGTTAAAAAGTCGCACACATGTCAACTCGATGTACTTCAGGTAAAGATGGATAAAATTACATGATCCAGCCATGAACAAAAGACTTCCATTCTGTCACCCACATGAGAGGTAACTAATTTCCCTTTGATTTTGTACCATTCGCCTTCCTTCCTTCCCCCACACCTCCTCGAATTTAACACCTCGTGCACAATGCGGACATACTGCTGGACGAAGACTCGCTGGAAACGTTGCACCTGAGTTTTGTCCTCGGGCTCAGGTGATTATATTTTTATGCCTCCGCTGACGAAGTCATTCGAGGCATTATGTTTTAGGGTTGTCCGCCCATCCGTCCGTACGTCCATGCTGATTGCCCTCGCCAGAGAGGGTATTGCATTTGGGTCCGTTTGTCTCTTTGTCCATCAGAGCGTTTGTCTGTTTGTCCAAAATTTTCACCATCAGAGCGACTGCTCATGCAGAATATTTTAATCATAATTATGATGTCATCGTTCACGTCATAGGAAAAAAACTTTGGACCTCTCCCTGAGAAACCGCACCAAGGGGGAAAAATGGCTTCGTTATGACGTCATAATTGCACACGTCGAATGCTCTTATCCAATCGGTGAAAAATTTTGAGTGTTCCAGGGATCTTGGGCTAAAAATTTTTTGAGGGTCATCTATGGATAAAATGGTCCACAGATTTTTGGTGACGTCATCGGTCACGTGGTTCAGCAGTCGTCTTGTTTTTGCATAAAAACTTTCAAAAAACCTCCAAAAACGGCTAAACTGATCGAGGCAAAACTTTCCAGGTATGATTGCCTATCCACGAGGAACAAAAAATTTCTGCACCGATGACGTCATACATGACATGATTTGGCAGCTTTGATTTATTGAAGAATAAGTGTTTAAAAATCTTCCTTCTCCAGAACAGCTTGACAGATTGAGGGGAAACTTCACCCGCATGTTCCCCAAGCCTTGGGAACACCAGGGTGTTCACGAGTAATTAATCGGTCACGTGGTCTGGCAGCCAGAATTATTTAATTTTTTGAATCTGGATTCAGGGATATAAATCAAACGTGTTACTAGTATGTATAATGATGTCATAATGTGGGCGGAGGAATATCTGCTGACGTCACAATGTCGAAGAGCGTCCTTATAGTTTTTAATTAATTCGAGACTGGACATAAGGAAGACATAAAGTGCGTGTAAACTGCAAAATTTGATTTTGTGTGTAAAGATAATAATCAGTAAATGAATGATGATTCCTTCCGAGTGAAACCTGCACCGCGCAAACCTCAAGTTTGTTGAGAAAAGGCAGCCATTGTTCATCGACGAGATCTGTGCGATAGTTTCGAGTGAAATAACCCAGGTATGAGCAGAAAGCCGTGACGAGAAGCACATCCCCACAGAGAGTGTTCTCTTGATCCTGAAAACCCTGCACGGCCTCAGCCCAACGCACATTCTCCGATGCAAGGCCACTTACCAGCCTGCGGGGGACAACATGTCAAACAAATCACAAACAAGCGGAAAATTCTGCACAACAGGAGCCTGAACCATTCAGACAAAAACATTTTTTAAAACATGGACGCACACACACACACACACACACACACACACACACACACACACACACACACACACACACACACACACACACACACACACACACACACACACACACACACACACACACACACCTCTAGACAATATGATAATTGCCACTTCCAAGTCAAAAGGCAAAATTCCAAAGAGCTTGATGGGTTTACCTGTTGGCAAGGTTAATTGTAGCGGTCGTGGCATCGGCGTCCTTCTTACATTTAAGTTTTTCTTCCGTTGCTTGGTCAAACTGAGCCTTCAGCTTGGCGAGATTTGCATCCAGTTCCTGGCAATTAAAGAAGCATTTATTAAAAATATATATATATATATATCTTCTTCTTCTTCTTCTTTCGGCTGCTCCCGTTAGGGGTCGCCACAGCGGATCATCCGTATGATCCGCATAGTGATTTGGCACATGTTTTACGCCGGATGCCCTTCCTGACGCAACCCTGGTCGCCTCTTACGACACAGGGATATGGTATCCTATTTTAATCGGGGTATACACCGGCCCAGTATACTGGTACTCATTTCGCCGACCTCGGAAGGATGGCAGGCTGAGTAAACCCCCTGGTGTATTAATTCAGTGGTCCAACGGGGCTTGAAGTCAGGACCTTTTGGATCCCAAGCCACTGCCCTAACCACTGCGCCAACACCAGGCATATATATATATATATATATATATATATATATATATATATATATATATATATATATATATATATATATATATATATATATATATAATTATTCAGTCACTGCTATAAAATAATCAAAATGCATTCTTGTTCACATCCACGTGACATGTGTGAACGTTCATGGTTCACGCAGACCACCGACAGGTGTACGTGCACGTGAGCACGTAGTCGTGCGTGGACACACAGAACGTACCGCGATCTTGGTTTTGAGCGTCGCCAGTGCATCCTTTGCAGCTGCCAGGTCAGTGTTTGCTTCCTCGAGTGCTTTTCTCTTCGGTTCCACATTGCAGTAGACATTATAAAACAGAACGATGTTTATGGCCCAGGAGCAAAGGCCCGCTGCAGCCAAGGATTTGGCCTTGATGAAGTCGGGATCAAATTCTTTCTTGTCCAAGTACGGCCTGGTGTACGTCAGTGCAACAAACACGTTTCAGACAACGTCAGTGGAAGTGGAAGAGAAGAACAAGGTGACATTTATTTATTGTACGTACACGTGATGGAGGCGTGTGGAAGAGCTCGCAACAAAATGGAAGGAAACAAAAGGAGGGAAACACCAACATCATTGTAAAAGTGAGAGAGTGAGACCAAGGGGAATGGGGATACGGACACGTGTGGGAGAAAAAGCATCACACGAGCTGAACGAAACACAGTAAGAAGAGGGACTGGAAAGTGGGGATGGCAGAGGAGTCCTTTCGGAGAGACATGGAGGTGTGTGCGATTTGTCTGGATTGAGATACACATTCCGGTGTTGTACCAACTCCTGATTCTCGATATCAAGATCTACGGAGAGGGAAGAAGCTGCTGCTTGTCGACCCGAAGGATGAGAAATGACGCGGCAGAGAGTGGAACCATCGGCAAAGAGATCAGGCAGCATTTTCAAGGGAATCGGAAAGATCATTGATGAAGATGAGCAACAGGACTGGGCCACAAGACACTGCCTTGGGGCACTCCAACCTTGACAGGGAGAGAAGATTGGAGGATCCTGCTGAAAGCGACAAACTTACGACGGGAGTTGAGGAAGTCAGTGAGCCATGAGAGGAGGAGGCTTTAGATACCATAGGCAGAGAGTTTGGAGATCAAGTCAGGGTGCCTGACTTTATCAAATGCTCGAGAGGGTGGAATCATCAGCAAAGCGACAGGCAGGGTTTTCAATGGAATGAAAAAAAGATCTCATGTCTGAGATCGAAGGCTTCCTTCCGTTGTTGGGAAAGTAGAAGCAGCACGTCCAGGGTAGAATGGCCGGATTTGAAACTTCAATAATGGTCTGAGATCTCATGGTGTCGGAGGAAAAGGAATGGTTTGATGTCAACTGCGATATATTTCACGACCAATCTTATAAATAAGTGGAAGCAAAATAATGGGCCTGGAGTTAAGAGGATGCGTATTTTTACACCATGTTTGTGTGTTGCAGTGGCAGTGATGTTGTATACCTTCCAGGAAGACGTGAACTGACCCAGAGAGAACGATCGAGTGACCAGAGCAGAAAGAGGATTATAATCCATTACAATCGGAGTCGAGGTTTCCGAGAAACCTCTCCACCTTCTCAAGTGGGAAAGACAGTGCCCAGGAGCAGTTGGGGGTACGACAGGTTATTGCAGGTGCAGCGAGTGACAGGTTGTGGATGCAAGATTTGGAAGCAAACACAGAATTGAGGCATTCATCCTTCTCGTGAGCGTCGTCGGCTGTGATGCCATTTGTCGTGAGTGAAGGGATGGATGGCAGGGGCACGTACACCAGAGACAGACTCAACAAGGCGCCACCAGGTCTTCGAAGAAGGGGACAGGTTTGAGAGTTCAGTCTTTATGTGGGCCGGATGATGCTTTCGGGCTTTCCTTTGAGTGGACGCACACTTGTTCCGGGCTTTGTGGAATGATCTGACATTGCCTTCGGTCGGATTCGCTTTCCACGAAGAGAAGGCAAAATGTTTGAAGGCAACTGCCTCACCACAGGATTCTGGGTACCAGGGGCAAGAGGATGGGTATGACGGCTGTGGACGAGATGGGATGAATCTGCACATAAGGGAAAGCAAGATTGTGTGTCAGGATTCCCGGGCAGTATTAACATCAGGAGTGTGGGAAATGAAGCAATTCATGAAATTATATGAAGTGTGCGCAAACTGTTCAAAAACATACTCACTGCACAGCCTTGAGGCACGTGTCTGGGATGTGCTCCTTGTCGTAGTTTATGAGACTATCAAGAAAGGCATCGACCTTTGCCATACCAATTTTGGATGCCTTCCAGCTGCGATCCTTGGGCACCTTCCCTTTTGGAGCGAGCAAGATCATGACTGCGGCGGCCACGTTGACGACGGCTGCAGGAGGGGCACCGAATGACTTGAGCTCTGTCAGGTTGTTCTGCAAAAGTGTTAAACGATGCAAGATTATGGAGTCCACAAATGCAATTCAGTTTGAAAGCAGATGACTTCGGGCCCTGTCCATTTGGTGTAGCTCCAGATAATGAACGAATAGGAAAGGCGTCAAGGTCAGGGAGGTTATTTGTGCTGTTTGCAGCGAAGAAGGGTCTAGTAGGATAGCCTCGGCCTGAGAGGTGTATACATTCACCTCCAAGCTGTCTCGCCTGGGTATGAATATCGACCCAGGTATAAACTGTCATCCTGATGTTTCACGGGCACGGCGATTCAAAAATGTGTGTGCCGGCCATCGGATGGACGTTAAACTGGGTGTCCTGTCTGCCGGCAGTAGTTGGTAGACGTCAAAGACCCCAAAGTGTCCTTCGTGACTGCACCCTTGCCAAATTAGAAATTTCTGCTCTAACCTTCAAGGAGGCACTGCATCATTGGCAAGGCTGTGCCCCCAGCAACCAGGAAATGGTGAAAAGTTTCCCCACCTCAAAGCTATGTCTGGGAATAAGTGGTGCCCCAATTGTGAGTGCAGTGGAGAAATGTGTTCGGTAAAAGGATATCAAGATGAAGTTCTTCGACGCTGGGGGGGGGGGGGGGTGAATAACCTGCATAAACTCAGAAACATCATCACATCAGCTGTTACGAAGTTGTGGAGAGATCAGGGAGGTTTTACACAACGAAAGAGAAGGGAGGACGATGGGAGAGATCATCAAAGCTTGTTATCATGTACCAGCAACCTCAAGGGGGCAATGTGAAATGGTCATCGTGAGGCTTTTCACATATCCACATGAACGCCAGTCCTGGGCAGTACAACAAAAATGCGCTTTGACGGTTTCATCGGCACAACAAAATGGTGAAGACGAAACGTGTTATTACATCGTTATACATACTTGTACCAATTTTGATTTGAATCCCTTCGGCTGTGCTCAATATTCACATTTTTTACCAAACATGGCCTTTGACCTTCGACCTCAAAATCAAATTTGTCAATCTTTACATCATTAAACATACTTGCGTCAAGTTTGGTCAAAATCCCATCACTGGTTCACAAGTTAGTGCGGCAACAGAATTTTCACTTAACATGACCTCTGACCTTTGACCTCTTGTACTTGTACCAAGTACACATACTTGTACCAAGTTTGACTGGAGATCCCTTAATCTGTTCTTAAGTTATCGCGGGAATGAAAACCGATCGTGGACGGACGGACAGCCGGACGAGCAACCCAAAAACACAATGCCTCTGGTGACTTCGTCGGCGGAGGCATGAAAGATACACCTGACTTGAATCCAAATAACACCTTGAGGGCTCTGGGGAACTTCTTGTCATGGTGACTTTGCCTGCTGTCAATATAAAAATGGAAAACAACAAGAACAATAACAACCTTATTCAGTGTATTCAAAGCTTCCTGCGCCGCAATCAGAGCTGGTTCAGCTTCAGCAAGATCAGCTTCACAAGAACGCTGCTTTTCTGACACAACCTGCAATCAAAAGAAGAAGACAACACTTTGTGAAGGACAGCATTACAGAATGTCACAGAAATTAATCAGAACGCTAAAAGACAAGCCAAGGTATCGCAAGGTGAAATGACAAACTATGAACGATGATATATTGGACCGATGTTCGGCGGTCACTTTGAGAAAACGACTCTCTGCAAGGTACTTTAGAGGAGTGGTTGATCACCTTTTTGGGAGTGAGTGGAGGAAGCCAATGGGACAACTCTCCCCCCCCCAAAAAAAAAATCCACTCACTTCCCAAATACTGGCCTCCACCACTCACTCCCACTCCGTACTTTAGAGGAGTGAGTGGAGGAGGCCAATGAGCCGACCACGTGCCTCGTGGTTGCAGCAGGTTGATCAGCATCTCAAGGAGATGGGGATGGGCCAGGTATCTACCTGGGGGATGGTCAGACGGACACCCCCGGAGTACCGGCGGAAAGTGTTTGCAGCGACGCGCCACTCCGGCGCATCTTCCCATACCTGACCTGGCCATGTCCCAGCTGTGTGTCTCCATCTTGTGAATCGCAATGCCTCATGTACAGAGGTCAGTGTTTCTTTATTAAATCTTGTATTATTTTTATTATTACTTGCTGGAGGTCCAATAAGAGTAATAATAATGTGACATCCCAATCAAAGACGACTAATGAGGAATTCCTAATTTTGCTGAAACACTTAAATGACGTCACGTCAAGAAAATTAAACGTCTCATCATGCGGGGCAGAGGGACGGAGCAAAATCAATCAGTAATTTGAAAAAAAACATGGATTCATCAACTTAATTTTCTGAAATTATTTATTTGTTTCACATTGGTAAAAACAAATAAACAAAAGGTCACGAGATTCCCATGTTTTTATCGTTGGTTTGATTCTGTACCTCCGTGAAGTCCTGGACTTTCAACTCCTCCGCGTCAGCGATGGCTTTCTCATGAGTCACTTTGTCTGTTTCGACGGCCACAACCTTAATAAGCTGGTCAGCATCTTCATCTTTTTGTTTCAGTTCCACTTCCTGAATGGCGAGTCGTTCTTTCAGATCATCGACCTGGGGAGAGGAAGGAAAGCATCGGGAAAGGAGCATCGAAGGTGTCATTGATGTAATCAGACTAAAATACGCAATTTGGTGTCTGCCTGTCCGTCTGACCGCGATACATTCGGTCGTTACGAATCCAAACTCAACCAAACTTGACAGGGGGGTTTGAGGGTCACACGATGGAGGTTCTAACGACTTCATTTGTCCCTCTCCCTAAGGGGGTTTTAGGTCTTGGGCGAAATCCGTGTTAAGGTGTACAGATAGCTAATCGTGGCGTTTTTTCCAATTCCGCTTCTAAGAACAAAAGTTAAAACAACACTCATGATAATAGAATAACGTCAATATTAATCCTAATTGTATCCCTTCTCTCCAAGGGGTTTTTCCTCCTCGGAAAAATGCCGGGTTAACGTGTATAATTGGATTACCGTGACGTTTCGTGGGCCACCGCTACCGGAGGTAAAAATATTATAAATAAACCACAAACACGTATGATTACCTTTTTGAAGCCGTCGCTACTGCTGTTTCACACTAAACCCAGGGTGTGTTCAGTTACCAAGCAGCGAGCTAGTGCTTGCCAAGCCAGTCATTCCATCGAAGAGAGAGAGAGCTTGCTTGAACACTTAAACCACTTGGTGAGTGCTCTGCAGGAAACTTGCTAACCGAACACACCTTGATCTCTTGTAATCAAATGTACCGCAGAGAGGATAATAACACGACCCCTTCCTGCCAATTCCGTACGGACTGTGTGTACTCGTGTCCATAAATTCCAGTAATCAATTTCAGTTGAAATAGTCGGGAAAACTGGTGGGAGCATTGGGACGACAGGGTGTGGATTGGGACGTCCTATTTTACGGCCGGCCAAGACGTCGCCATTTAATATCAATGGCCACGCGAGAATTGTCGCAAGAGGGGGACGGCCCACAACAAATGGCCACGTCCCAATGCCATCGTGTTTCCCCCTCTTGTCCAACAATAAGATAGGACGAAAGTGAACAACATGCTTTTAAAAACGAGTGAGCAGAGTTGTGCTGCAGTGGCTGTTACAAAAGTGAGGTGCTGTTTCCGTCGAGTGGTCATTGTCAAGTGTTCACTCCAAAGGTGAGTGCATCGACCATGAGGACTAGCTTTGTGGACCTGAGAGGCGGTACTTTGCAGTTTCTCCAAACCGTTCCTGAGACGCTCCATGCTGGCGTGCAGTTCACTGCGCTTGCGGTTCAGCAGCTGCTGGTACAGCTTGATTTGCTCGAGGAAGGTCTTCGGCGTGGTGTAGTTGCACCGCCGTTCGATGGCGAGGTAGCTTTGTGAGGCCTTGTTCACCGTGGTGTGAACAAATGACATGAATTGACTGATGGACGACTTTATTTCCGGCTGTCGATCAGAAGGAGAAATAAAGGGCACGGAGAAAAATCTGCAGGTAAACGATTACGTTCGAACAATAAACTGATTCAGGAACAAATAATTTTGTTTTAAATAAAAATAAAAATAACTCTTTAACATCCTATAATTGTTTTAAAGAGCATGTGTGTGAATGTTAAACAGCGTATTCACCGTAATGCCTTCTATCGATTGCAGAAAGTAAGAACTGACTGAAAGAAGAGCTTCCTCCGGCCACTCGTAGAACCAGTCAATGGCCGTGCAGTTGACGATAGCCGGGAACTTCCGAGCACGAACCCGCAATGTCGAGCCCACAGGGGAAAAGCAAAGCACAACCTGAACAGGACAACACGACAAGGGCCATGTTCATGAAATTTAAACAAGTACCGGTGATTTGGTACAAATTTCACTCCGATCAAAACACCATTTTGATTTGATGTGCCGTACTCTCGATACAGACCGTTGGTGGGACCGAAGCGGCTTCTGGACAAGAGTTATACAAGGTGGTTTGCCATTGCCTTCCCAACGTTGACTGTTTCTCCGTGCTCTATCTCTCTGCAATGTAAATGGATGAGGTAGGTGTGTGTGTGTGTGTGTGTGTGTGTGTGTGTGTGTGTGTGTGTGTGTGTGTGTGTGTGTGTGTGTGTGTGTGTGTGTGTGTGTGTGTGTGTGTGTGTGTGTGTGTGTGTGTGTGTGTGTGTGTGTGAGGAATGTTTTTTGTGGAGTTCTCGTGGAGTTTTCTGATCTGGATTGTGATACACCGAAATGATCGTCGTGATCTCCTGAGTTGATTAGGTTAATTAATTACAAAGAACCCAGAAGAATTCCCATGTTTTAAATGCACACTGCATCAAGGTGTGTTGAGCAGCTCAAACGGTCCTTCCACAGCATGGCATTCTAATTACAAAATAAATAACAAAAATAATGATAAAATTCTAACAAAGCATATATTATTTAATACGAATAATATTTACAATGCCAATCGAAAGTCCACACCCCCTTTAAAAATTTTCACCTTTTGTTGCCTCATAGCCAGGAATGAAATCACGTTACATCAGACTTTTCCCCCTTTATTTACACATCGTAACTCACAACTTCCAAGTGAAACACAAATTCGACAAATTTCAGAAAATTAATTAAAGATACAAAACTAAAATATGTTGTTTGGATAAGTGTTCACCCTCCCCCCCCCTGAGTTAATACTTGGTGGAAGCACTTTTGACAGCAATTACAGGTGTGAGTCTGTTGGTCGAGGTCTCCACCAACTTTGCGCACCTTGATTGGGCAATATTTGCCCATTTCTTCGGTACAAAACTGTTCAAGTACAGTCAAGTTGCGTGGGGAGCATTGATAGACAGCAATCTTCAAGTCGTGGCACAGATATTCGATTGGATTTCGGTCGGGGCTCTGACTGGGCCACTCAAGGACATTTAACTTTTTCTTCCTCACGCACTCCAGTGCAGCTTTGGCTTTGTGCTTCGGGTCGTTGTCATTCTGAAAGGTGAACTTCCGTCCCAATTTCAGCTCACTTGCAGAGGACAGCAGGTTTTCCTCCAGGATTTTTCTGTATTTTGCTCCATCCATTTTCCCTTCTATCCTGACAAGTGCCCCAGTCCCTGCTGATGAAAAAACATCCACATAACATGGTGCTGCCACCACCATGCTTCACAGTAGCGATGGTGTTCTTTCGGTCATGTGCTGTGTTGAGTTTGCGCCAAATGTAACGTTTTGCATTTCGGCCAAATAGTTCCATCTTGGTTTCGTCAGACCACAAAACTTTTTGCTACATGGCTTCAGAATCTCCGGAATGGTTATTTGCATACCTCAAACGGGACTCAAGGTGGACTTTTTTGAGTAATGGCTTCCTTCTTGGCACCATACTGTATCAGCCACATTTGTGGAATGCTTGGGATATCGTTGTCACATACACACATTGACCAGTCTTTGCCATGAAGTCCTGTATCTTTCAAAGTTGCCATTTGCCTCTTGGTGGCATCTGATCAGTCTCCTTGCTTGGTCATCCAGTTTGGAGGGACGGCCTGATCGAGGCAGGGTCTTGGTGGTACCATACGCTTTCCATTTCTTCATAATGACTGTCTTGCTGTGCTCCAAGGAATATTCAAGGCCATTGAAATATTTTTATACCCATCCCCTGATCTTTACCTTTCCACAACTTTATCCCCGAGGTCTTTTGAAAGCTCCTCGGGTCTCATGGTTGAGTCTTTGCTGTGAAATTCACTACCTAACAGAGGAAACCAACAGCAACAGCTGATTTTGTTCTAAAATCATCAGAATCACTACAATTTAACACAGGTGGAAGCCAATTAACCTGGTGTGTGATTTTTGAAGGTGATTGGTTACACCTGAGTTAATTTACAATTGCTATTATAACGGGGGGGGGGGGTGGACATTTATCCAACCAAGATGCTCTAGTTTTGTATTTTTAATTAATTTCCAGAAATTTTCAGAAATATTTTTCATCTTGAAGTTGTAGGTTACGATGTGCAAATGAAGGTGAAAAAGTCTGATTTAACGTGATTTAATTCCCGGCTATAAGGCAATAAAAGGTGAAAAAATTGAAAGGGGGTGTGGACTTTCTCGGCGCTGTACACCAATAATAATAGTGTCACATGGCAATAATAATAACGAATGTATAATCCCCGCCCTGGCCCAAGCACATCTGGGCTTGGTGAAAGGCAAGCTCATGCTCAAGTGGTCCAGCAGGCGGGTCTGCTACAAGGCCGTGAACATTTGGTCCAATGGACCCATTAGTCCTTTTAAATGCTGAGCTTCAAGCAAGGAAGCAGCACATCCCATTAAAAAATATATATTTATATATGTTTGGTACAATTCACCCAGGGCTCAAATAGCTGACCACACAGGACTCCCAGACTCAGAGTGGACACTCTAACCTTTACACCACCGAGTCTGGTATCAAAATGCAATTACAGAGAATAAAAGGTACAAAACAAATCGAGCAAAAATATTTTTTTAAAGGTTTGAAAAACATTGAAAAGGAAAAGGCTAATTGTGTTCAATCGACAGATCGGTTAACAACAACCTTGAGCTGCCTGCGCACACGCTCCACAAAGAAGTTCCAGCAGTTCTGCCTGCTGTCAGGAAGGCCAGCTTGCTTGACTTCGTTACGCAGCGCCGATATCACCCCTTCAACCTCGTCATCCGAAAAGAGGCCGGGAACGTCGCCCGATGCCAGCAAGTCGTTAATCAAGATGAGGAAGGTCTCCTCGGAAACCTAGCCACAACGAAGCACAAACATCACCACAAACCCAATCAAGCGTTCCATCATGCAATCAGTGCTTCACAGGAATGCAGGCTGAAAGAATGGTCTGACAGTACGTGTGTGTGTGTGTGTGTGTGTGTGTGTGTGTGTGTGTGTGTGTGTGTGTGTGTGTGTGTGTGTGTGTGTGTGTGTGTGTGTGTGTGTGTGTGCGTGCGTGTGTTTGTGTGTTTACACTCAGCATGGATGGTCATATGGCACAGTTTCTGCCCCCCAGAGTTTACATCCCTGGCCTGTTATCAGCTATGAGCTTTGCATGGGGATAACTCAACCTGTTTCACTCATTCTTTGGATCTTAAAATGTATGAAACATGGACAACACAAACAACAGTCGAGTACCTGTGCGTCGGTCATGAGGAACATGGTACCAACATTCTTCACCCCCGCTCGGAGGCACTGACTTGCCAGGTCCAGCTGCACGACATGAGGCAACCAAGGTGATCAATAAACATCTGGAATTGTTTTAAAATAAAATAAAAATCTCAATTGGAAAATGCTTAATCATAATTATAATCAGTCGAGCAAATGTTTTGAGACCATTTCTCTGGCATTTGAGGTCATTTTTCAGGCTTTCCCTCCAATAATAATGGTCAGGAGTCGTCATGTTGAAGTCATTGTCATGAACCGTGTGAAGGAGAATGAAGTTTTTTTTTTTTTTCAGGGTGGACTCGAATGTTTGTTTGTTCACTCGCGCGGAGAGGAGCAGTCAAGCGGCCAGGAGTAATAAAGCAATTTATTTAAAACAAACTCTCACTCGGAAGGTCATAATTGACGATGTTTATGATGGTGGGACACAAAATGAGCACAATGAAATTTTGACATGATCCTCAAGTTTGACTTCTTGCTATTTACAATCTTGCTGAAATCGTCTTGCTTCTTGTTATCTTGCTGGAATCGTCGGTGCTGGGGTGGTTCTCCAATAACGGCTGGAGAGATGTCTGCTTTGACAAAACAAATGGTCAGATGAACCGATTGGAGCGGAGAAGAACAGCAGATATTTTCAGGGGATTTTTTGTCAAAATCAGATCCAGAAGAGATGGAGCCCCGTTGGTTGAGATCCCCGTCGGGAAGTTGACCGATTGATTCAGTCTCAATGAGTCACAGAAGTCTTTTGCAGAAGTGCCATGGCAGGTGAGAGAGGTCCCCACACCTAGCCAACTGGCATGACGACAATTGAAGTCGCCACATATGAGGAAGAGAGAGTTGGGATGAGAGGATAGAAGTTGGTCCATGTTTTCGGATAGTTTGGTGTAAATGGAGTCATCACTGTTTGGTGGACGGTTCAGCACACATATCAACATGAGGTTGGAGTGGAGGGGAAGCCGTAGCCAGAGGTATTCCTGGGGGTGTGGGGGAGTGAGGAATTGAGTCTTTGATGAAGAGAGGAACTCCTCCACCAGGATGTGGCTCAGGTCTGTCATACCGGAGGAGGGAGTAACCAGGGAGAGAAACTAAGGAGTCAGAGACGTCTTGAGGAAGGAAAGATTCTCTTAGGCAGATTATGTCTGGTTTGTAAGTGGCAACCTGCATGGAGAGATCTGTCAGGTTATAGCGAAGGCCCTGATGGTTGAGGTCCACACTGTTAAGAAGGAGGAAGGGGAGGAGGCTTTGGGAGCAGAGGAGGGGAGGGGGAGTGCAGGATGAGGGAGGAGACGGGGGTAGGGAGAGTTGTTGACAGTGCGTAGAAGATTGTAGAACAGCTGGGGAGAGATCCGGATGAGGAGGCCAAAAGGCTCGGTCGTGATGGGATGAGGCACAGTGGGGCAGAGGGAACTAGAAAATTGGAGGAGGTGGAGGAATGAGTTGGAAGAGAAGGCAGGGGAAGGATGAGATTTGGTGGTGGTATGGTGTAGAAGGGAGCGGGCAGGGGGAGGAAGAAGATTTGCGGAGTTGGGAAGAAGGGAAGGTGGTATGAGAGGAAAGAAAGAGTGTGTTTGAGATGTTTAGGAGTATATTGATCTGTTAAGTCAGTATGGATGTTTAACAGAAAAGTTAACTGCAGAAAGAGCATGTTTGAGATACCTGTTCGGTTGGAACGAAACCCACAGATGTTAGAACGCCACACAGTTTGTGTGGTGTTCAGGAAAGCTGCAAGAACTTCGAGGCAAATAGATAATCAGAGACAGAGAGGGCTTGAGGAGAAGAGTCGAAGTTGGTGAGAGAAGAGTGTTGATAAAGTCCTTTGTCATTAACATTTATGCGTCAGTGAGGCTTGCAAAGAAATTCTTGGAAAATGAATATTCCTGAAAATGAGAAAACAACACAAGACTTGTTCAAACTTGAACACTGAACCAAATTCTGTGGCCTAATGGTTGGAGGACACAATGTCTGAGTCTGGGAGGTCGGCGGGGTCAAACCCCCTCAACGTCATACCAAGGAGTTTAAAAGGTAAATTTTATTATTTCCATTACTCTGCACTGTTAACGAGGTGAAGTGCTTTGCCGAAGGACCTTGAGATCCGAGATGCCGTAGCCCTTGCGCAGTGTGATCTGGAAGACCTCCAAGCCGCTGATGTAGGCCGACAAACGGGACAGGCTTTGCTTTCCACTTCCACCGACACCGACGAGCAAGGCGTTTCCTCGTGGCGATTCGAGGATTCGGTTTATCCTGCAGATGTGTGCCATTGCGTCCTCGAACAACACCTGGAGGAATGAATGAGTCTTTAGAAGCTCGCCATCATTGCCTTTCTGTTTGTGCGGTGTCAAAGTGACTGAATGACACGGTGCGGGTGAGTCGAGCTTTTACCAGGTTCATTGCCGCGTTCACTTCGTTGTGCCTTTCCAAAGCTTCTGTTAAAAGCTTGTTCAGTGCTTCCCAACTGCTCATCGTCATGTACTTGGGATCACCCAGACCGAGTGCAAAGTGACAGTACAGGTTGGGCTGTGCTGTGATCGCCTGCTCGTCGATGTCCTGCGAATAATGAAGATGCAAACGTATCAAACAAAAAGCTTCTCGAGCATTCCTTGCATTAACTGATAGATTTCACAATTGTTCGTTATTGAAGCTGTTACAGTTAATGTGCATCGATTTTATGTCCACTGAACGTGTCGCTGGTCGATGTTAAAGTTCCCCACGGTGTCTATCAATAAGAGTAGGCACCAAGGGTGTCGGCACCCTGGCCGAGTCTCGGGTTGCTGCCCTCAAATAGGAGCGATGGAGCAATGACCTGTCCGAACTTGGTTCTTGGCCTCCACGGCAACTCATTAGGCAGAACAGATGCTCTGCAAGCAGAGTGTGCTCACGCATCATGATGATGCGAACCTACAAACGCCACGTCCCAGACTCGGTCGGAGAGGACAAACCCTCCATTTTCATCACCATTAGTTAATTTTTTTATGTTTTTCTTTCTCTCTTGTTTCAGATCATGAGGATTGCTGACCTCCTGCAGGAAACGATGCCCTGGGTTAATGTAGAAAAGGCATTTTCTGTCGACAATGCGAAATCAACGGACGGGACAACTCACTCTGTGGACGCGCTTGCAACTCAAGGTGCAATGTCTACCGGGGCACACACAGTACCACCTGTTGAAGATCGCCATCGACCCTTACATGAGGTCCGTCCCACTTGCCGAACGTCAGCGCGTCATCAAAAACTTCGCCCGTCGTGTTCAAATCGGTACTCAGCGCCCAGGTGAACGTTTGGAGCACCTGATCGACGGAGCGCCAAACTCAAGTCTTACAAGTTTAGCTTCTGATATTTGGGACACCTGTATCACACAAAATCCTGAAGTTTGATGTAATTCAGAATAAAAATGTATGTATCGTGGATATTTTTATGGGTATGGTCATTTTTAACACATTGTTGCACAAAAAACGAGCATTGTGGACAAATTAGATTTCCTGCATTGTACAGAGTGTCTGAACTATTTCAGTCCACATGATCCTGTCCACATGCGAAGACTATTGGGTAACTCAGCACATCCCAGGAGTGATCATGCGAAAAATTTATGGCTTTTAACATTTTGGACTTAATTAATTACCTGAAATTTACAGAAATAAATGGACTTTCGTCCACTCAGGTATATGGAGGTTTGAATAGTGGATGGTAAACCGACCACTCAGGTATACGGAGGTTTGAATAGTGGATGGTAAACCGACCACTCAGTTATACGGAGGTTTGAACAGTGGATGGTAAACCGACCACTCAGGTATACGGAGGTTTGAATAGTGGATGGTTAACCGACCACTCAGGTATACGGAGGTTTGAATAGTGGATGGTAAACCGACCACTCAGGTATATGGAGGTTTGAATAGTGGATGGTAAACCGGCCACTCAGGTATATGGAGGTTTGAATAGTGGATGGTAAACCAGCCACTCAGGTATATGGAGGTTTGAATAGTGGATGGTAAACCGGCCACTCAGGTATATGGAGGTTTGAATAGTGGATGGTAAACCAGCCACTCAGGTATATGGAGGTTTGAATAGTGGATGGTTAACCGACCACTCGGGTATATGGAGGTTTGAATAGTGGATGGTAAACCGGCCACTCAGGTATATGGAGGTTTAATAGTGGATGGTAAATCGGCCACTCAGGTATACGGAGGTTTGAATAGTGGATGGTAAACCGACCACTCAGGTATATGGAGGTTTGAATAGCGGATGGTAAACCGACCACTCGGGAATATGGAGGTTTGAATAGTGGATGGCAAACCGACCACTCAGTTATACGGAGGTTTGAATAGTGGATGGTAAACCGACCACTCAGTTATACGGAGGTTTGAATAGTGGATGGTAAACCGACCACTCAGTTATACGGAGGTTTGAATAGTGGATGGTAAACCGACCACTCAGGTATATGTAGGTTTGAATAGTGGATGTTAAACTGACCACTCAGGTATATGGAGGTTTGAATAGTGGATGTTAAACCGACCACTTAGGTCTATGGAGGTTTGAATAGTGGATGTTAAACCGGCCACTCAGGTCTTTGGAGGTTTGAAGAGTGGATGTTAAACCGACCACTCAGGTATATGGAGGTTTGAATAGTGGATGTTAAACCGACCACTCAGGTATATGTAGGTTTGAATAGTGGATGTTAAACTGACCACTCAGGTATATGGAGGTTTGAATAGTGGATGTTAAACCGACCACTTAGGTATATGGAGGTTTGAATAGTGGATGTTAAACCGGCCACTCAGGTCTTTGGAGGTTTGAAGAGTGGATGTTAAACCGACCACTCAGGTATATGGAGGTTTGAATAGTGGATGGTAAACCGACCACTCAGGTATACGGAGGTTTGAATAGTGGATGGTAAACCGACCACTCAGTTATACGGAGGTTTGAATAGTGGATGGTAAACCGACCACTCAGGTATATGTAGGTTTGAATAGTGGATGTTAAACTGACCACTCAGGTATATGGAGGTTTGAATAGTGGATGTTAAACCGACCACTTAGGTCTATGGAGGTTTGAATAGTGGATGGTAAACCGACCACTCAGGTATATGGAGGTTTGAATAGTGGATGGTAAACCGACCACTCAGGTTTATGTAGGTTTGAATAGTGGATGTTAAACTGACCACTCAGGTATATGGAGGTTTGAATAGTGGATGTTAAACTGACCACTTAGGTATATGGAGGTTTGAAAAGTGGATGTTAAACCGGCCACTCAGGTCTTTGGAGGTTTGAAGAGTGGATGTTAAACCGACCACTCAGGTATATGGAGGTTTGAATAGTGGATGTTAAACCGACCACTCAGGTATATGTAGGTTTGAATAGTGGATGTTAAACTGACCACTCAGGTATATGGAGGTTTGAATAGTGGATGTTAAACCGACCACTTAGGTATATGGAGGTTTGAATAGTGGATGTTAAACCGGCCACTCAGGTCTTTGGAGGTTTGAAGAGTGGATGTTAAACCGACCACTCAGGTATATGGAGGTTTGAATAGTGGATGGTAAACCGACCACTCGGGAATATGGAGGTTTGAATAGTGGATGGCAAACCGACCACTCAGTTATACGGAGGTTTGAATAGTGGATGGTAAACCGACCACTCAGGTATATGTAGGTTTGAATAGTGGATGGTAAACCGACCACTAAGGTATATGGAGGTTTGAATAGTGGATGTTAAACTGACCACTCAGGTATATGGAGGTTTGAATAGTGGATGGTAAACCGACCACTCAGGTATATGGAGGTTTGAATAGTGGATGGTAAACCGACCACTCAGGTTTATGGAGGTTTGAATAGTGGATGGTAAACCGACCACTCAGGTATATGGAGGTTTGAATAGTGGATGTTAAACCGACCACTTAGGTATATGGAGGTTTGAATAGTGGATGTTAAACCGGCCACTCAGGTCTATGGAGGTTTGAATAGTGGATGTTAAACCGACCACTCAGGTATATGGAGGTTTGAAAAGTGGATGTTAAACCGACCACTCAGGTATATGGAGGTTTGATTAGAGGATGTTAAACCGACCACTCAGGTATATGGAGGTTTGAAAAGTGGATGGTAAACCGACCACTCAGGTTTATGGAGGTTTGAATAGTGGATGGTAAACCAGCCACTCAGGTATATGGAGGTTTGAAAAGTGGATGTTAAACCGACCACTCAGGTATATGGAGGTTTGATTAGTGGATGTTAAACTGACCACTCAGGTATATGGACGTTTGAATAGTGGATGTTAAACCGGCCACTCAGGTATATGGACGTTTGAATAGTGGATGTTAAACCGGCCACTCAGGTCTATGGAGGTTTGAATAGCGGCTGGAAAAACGGCCGCTGGGTTCAAAGGGTTAACCTGCAAAGCATGCCAATTATCACTCGATGTGTTTTGAGAACATGAAGGGCGATGTGGGTTCGAATCCCACCCAAATCCACGTTCCAATTTGCATCCTGTTTGAACTGATCAACTCCTTTGCCAAAAACGTTAAAGTGTGAAAATGCCTCCGATCTCCAGCATGTGGGAAGGTTTGAATGACATCCAGCAGCTTCCAATGAAATATGACCTTGTGCAACGAAAAAATGTCAACAGAAAGAAACTTGCTCACTTCAAATGTTTTTTTCATGGAAGCAATCTGTACTTGTGTCAAGGCAGCAAAATCTCGAGCATCAATGAGCTTGTCACCGTAGACGCGTTGGCTTTCGTGCAACCACAACCGGAGAAGATCCGTGGGTGAACGAACGCATTCCGGGGTGGAAAACAGCAGGCCCTGATGAAGTATGAAGTCTCGAATTGATATTTCACAAATACACAACACAGCTGACAACGTGATGCCATTACAACAAACATGATGATTTGTTTTATCCTTGTAAATGTGAGGTGGCAATGAGTCATTCCCAGCCCACGTGCTCTCTGACCCCGGATCACGTGTCAGCCATTCTGACGCACACACCTGTGATTCACTCCCACCTGAAATCAACCCTCACCCCTGTCCCGCAGTCGTGCCCAGAAGGTCAGCTTCTCCTTGCTTCCCAAAGTGGACAGTGTCCTCACATAAACTTTCTGTCGGTTTCATCCTTTGTTCTACCTGTCTGCTGACGCAGATCTACACTGGCCTTCACGAGCATGACTCGTCCTTCATTCTACATTGTGTCTCCGTTCACATTGGAGAAAGGAACCTTGCCAACGCTCCTATCTAATGCAATCACCAACCTGTCTCGATCTTGAATTATTCAATCTCACAGACGTATGTGACCTGTTGTGGGAAGACCAAATTTGAAGGCCGGCTCATAAAGCAGCATCATTATGTTGCTCAACTTCTCACGGTGTACAATTCATCTGCAACAGGTACAACTAGAGAGTTCATAGAACACGACACCCCATGCAGCGTTCAAATATAGACTGTACTTAAAATTTCAATTAAATAATCATTTTTTTAAAATCCGAAAGTTTATTGCTGCTGGGACAGTTAAGGCCCGGTCACACCTTGACGTTTAAGCCAACGTATGCCGATTTTTGAATTTTTTTTCTAAAACGCTGGCACACGTTGAATACGTTATGGGTAAGTTTTGATAACATTGAGAGCACGCTGAAAAACACTGCCATACGTCGATGTACGTTGGCTTTAAACGTTGTACTTTTTGGTTGTCCTCAAATTTTTTCATGCTTGAAATTTCACGACGTATGCCGGCGTATGACTCACACGTTCCGCTACGCTGGCCACAAGTTGTATGCACGGTCTGCGATCGTTGACAGACGTCAACACATGCTACTTGTAAGGTAATCATAAGTTGAGACACGCCGAGGTAATGTTTAGCGTACCCGAAACTTATTTCTAACCTATGATTAACGTGTTGTTGGCACGTTACGCGATCGTTGCCACACATCGACAGATGTTACTTTTAAGTTACTCATAGGCTGAAAGACGTCGGTATAATGGATCGTCCTTGCGTCAGCGTCCACGGCCACGGCCAGGACACTTATTTGCAGCATTCTTCAAACTTTTCTTCGGCATGACGAGGATGTTCACACTTCAATGTTTAGCTTGGCTATGATTCCAATTGTCCATCGGCAGCGTCTATTTAAATTAGTCGAGTTTGAGCGTTTTAACACGTTCAGAAGAAACGCTTCAAATTTCCAAACCTCAGCGTCAAAAAACAAAGGCGAGTGACAGCAATTTAAATCGTTCATTGTAAACAATGAAAATAGTTGAGTGGTACCGTTTAAAAGTCGTTGAGTGTAAAAAAAATCCAATTGTTGAGCGCAAGCGTCTACTTTCAATCGTGGAGATGCAGCCATTTAAATCGTTGAGTGGCAGCTTATGAACCTACCCGTGGACACGCGGACGCAAGGAGGATCCATCATAACCCACACCCTCCCCCTCACACTCACCTACTACTTCCAACATGAACAAACTACTACTAATACTAATACTAATACTAATACTAATACTAATACTAATACTAATACTGATACTGATACTGATACTGTTACTGCTGACATGGACATCGATTCAAAAAGGAACTCGAAAACACTGTTGGGTTCCCCTTTTATGAGCAGCATTTTTATATACCAATTCCCAAAACTGCTGGGAACACGTCTTTATATGGCAGTTGTAAGCGAGAAACACATTCATTTTTTTTTTGTCGACCGGAAGACGTCATTGGAATACGTCTACATACGTCGATGTGTGTTGGGACTACGTAAAGAATTGGTTCAAAGCACGTCAAACATAAGTTAGAAATAAGTTTCGCGTAAAAAAGACATTACCGCGACGTGTTTCGACTTATGAGTAGCTTATAAGTAGCGTTTGTGGACGTGTGTAAGCGTCCACATATCGTGTGTAAAACTTATCCCCATCGCATGCGGAACGTGTGTCATACGCCGAGTACGTCGTAAAATTTTGAACATGTTTAAAATTTCTTGACGTACTCTACTTACTACGACGTATGATAGCGTACTTTAGCGTTGTACTCACGTATACCAAACTTACTCATACCGTATTTGACGTGCCCCCAACGTTTTAGACACATTTTTCTTAGGTAGGCATACGCTGGCAAGATCGCCAAGGTGTGACCGCGATGT